>NW_011888926.1:3469922-3470225 GCF_000151845.1 Pteropus vampyrus | reverse complement strand
CCCCCACCAGCCACACCCTCAAACTCCTGCCCATCCAGCTGGGCTCAGAGCAGCTGGATCCCTTCCAGGAATGGCTCGACCCCAGGTCTAAAGACCATCTGGGTTCCAGCCAGAAACATTTCCAACCCTGAACCTCTAGTCAAGCTCGGGGCTGCACAGCCCCGATGCAACCTGTGTCTGGGGATTCCCCAGTGCATACTGCCCAAGATGGGATTTGTAAGTAGATACCTCAAGAATTTTTGGTGTCCCCTTAGACAACACACAGCGTCTCCAGGAGGTGATTACTGCCACATTGATTCCTCT
>NW_011888926.1:3464797-3468727 GCF_000151845.1 Pteropus vampyrus | reverse complement strand
TGGGATTTGTAAGTAGATACCTCAAGAATTTTTGGTGTCCCCTTAGACAACACACAGCGTCTCCAGGAGGTGATTACTGCCACATTGATTCCTCTGATGAGGAGACGAGAGAGGTTAGGCCATTAGCCTAAAGCTACACAGAAAATTGGGACTTTGGGCCAGGCACATCTAGGCAAGGCCTCAGCTTCCTCCCCTGGAGAGGACAGAATGACATTTGGACTGTGATGGGGAAGGAAGAAGTGAGGGACCACAACGTGAGCGCAGAAGTGGAAAAGACACGGTTCCTCGCCCTCAGAAGCTCGGGCTCCAGAGACAAGGAAATAGGGGCCTTGACTTCCAAAGTGAGGGGCGCCAAGACAGGGAGCGAGGGGGTCAGAGGGTACCCAGGCCAGTCAGGGGGTCATCGAGGACTTCCTGAGTGAGGGGCTTAGGGAACCCCAGGGACCGTACAGCTAAACTGGGGAATGCCTTCTGCGGGGTGGGCATCAGCCCTCCAGAGGCCAAAGGTATGGCCAGACCAGGGCAGGAAGCCCTCAGGGGGCTTCAAGAGGGGCTTTCTGGGCAGAAGTGGAGGTGGGGATCCTCAAGGTGGAGAATGAGGTCAGGTGTTGGCCATTGCCAGCAGGTGATTCCTCCTGGCCGGTTCCTGCCCTGCCCAGAAAGGCACCCCCACCCCAGCCCCAGGCCTTCCCTGCCACCAGCCAGTGGTCAGGCCTGGGTTGCCCGATGCCCCCAGGGGCTGACTCATGTCCGCCGGCTGGCCCTGGCTGGAGGGCGGGGCCGGACCCCACTCCATGCTTGACCTTATCAGGCCTTGCTTGTGCCCAGCTGCCTGGACGTGGGCAAGGCCTCAGCACTCCCCACCCACTCCCTGCTCTGGCTGAGCAGAGCCTGCATGAGCTCATGGGAGCCCAAGGCAGGGATGGGCAAGCAGGGCAGTGGCCCAAGAGGGAGGTCACCAGCTTGGCTAGGATGCCCTGCGGGCCTGCCCATCGGCCCCCTGCCCTCTGAGATGGGGCTGGGCATGGCTATTTTTAGTTTCCAAATGAAAACTAATGGGACCTGGATGTAGCAGCTGCTCCAAGGAGCCTGTTCTCTGCTTCAGCCTGCCCCTGGGCAAGAGCCTGGGCCAGAGCCTGCACATGCGTGAACACACCATGCACATGGCACTCATGCAAATGCGTGAGCACCCACGTGTGAACATATCCACACATGGAGGCGTATACACAGCTGTGCACCCACACACAAGCACAGGCAGAGACACTCCCACACGTATCCACAGACATGCGTACAGGTACTCACTCACGTGTACACAGACATGCACACACGCACCTCGTACGGGCCCACCAAAACACACAGAGGCCTGCACCCCAGGCCCACCCAAGTGCACATTTGGGGTGCTCAAGCTGGCTGAGGGTCGCTTAGCTGCGTAAGCACTCCCAGGGCACCTGCATGCACACACATCTTGTTCTCACTCTGGGCATTTCAACCCCTTGTTGCCCTTCTGATGATGACTTTATGGAGCTCCCAGCCCTGTGGCTAGAAACAGGCCATGACCACCACACAGTGGGACCCATGTCCTGGCAGTGGGCAGAACAGAGGGCTGTAGGTGCACAGAGGAGGTGGCAGCTCAGCCTGGGGTGCTCAGGGAAGGCTTCCTGGAGGAGGAGGCTCCTGAATTTTCTAATGCCTATGAAAACAACAACAGTAACAGTCAACAGTTATAAACAGCATTTACCAAGCACTCACGCTATGCCCTGCCCCCTCCATGCATCATTTCATTTCATCCTCTCAGCACCTTATGGCGCAAGTACCATCACGATTTGCAGATGAAGAAACTGAGGCTGAGAGAGGTCTTAGCACACAGCTGGTGGGACTGACCCCAAAGCCCATGTTCAGGCACTGGTAGTGACTTTGTTGGTCATGGGGGTGTCCAGTGTTCTATGGTTCTATAACAAAGGATCCCAAAATGTAGTGGCTTGAAACAAGAGTGGGCTTTTGTTTCACTCACAGGTCTGCAAGTGTAGCAGGGCTGAGGCGGGAAGGCACTTGGTTGCTCTAGGTGGCATCAGCTAGGGCAACTCACCTGGGGAGTAGATGACCCATAAGCTTGTCGGGGTGAGAGCTGGGGCCTCTGTTCTTCTCTACGTGGCCTTTCCAGGGGGCTGTGGGGCTTCCTCACAGCGTCGTGGCTGAGTTCCAAGAGCAAACATCCTCAGAGATGGACATGGAGGCTGCGGCTTTCCCGGCCCGGGTCTAAGCTCTGACCCACCATCACGTCCATGTTACTCAAGCATCCACAGAGCCAGATTCAAGAGTAGGGGACATAGACCTGCCCCACCTTCAGTAAGAGGAGTGTCAATTAATTAGGGGGGGTGCAATGTGTTCTAAAAAAGCCCCAAGGCAGGCAACCACTGTCTAGCCCAGAGACCCCCGCCTTGCCCGATTCCAGACCTCCAGCGGGGGTAGCAGATCAGTCCTAGAGCGAGTGACCCTACTCTGCCGCTTCCATTCCCATTTTTGGGGGGGGGGGGGCTTGGCCAGAATTGTTACTATAATGATTTATAAAAAAGTTTTCTTCGGGCACCTATGTTAAATTATTGAACATATCTTGGAGGGGGAGGTCAGGGTCCTTTGGGGCAAGCCTCTGCACTTCACGGAGTGATCGGTCACGGAGCCTGAGCAGCAACGAGCCGCTCGAAATCACGATGTTGGGGAACAGCGGCCACAGAGGTCCAGGTTGGACTTGTGGGTGGCAAAGGCCAGCACCTTGTGGAACCCCTTGCTCCCGTCCTTTACCAGGTCCTGCCGGAACAGCAGCTTGGGGCCCTGAATCGCGCTGGCCCCACATGGAGTGTACTGTCATCTGGCCAGGGCATACCGCATCTTCTCCGTCTCCAGAGCCTCATCCTTCTGCAGGTTGATGGACGGGGCAGCAGGCTCTCTCTCTGATGGTTTGGACAACCTCAAACTCAGCTGAGCTGTGAATGTCAAGTCTTCCTGGTGCAGCAGCAGCAGAGTCAGCAGGAGACATCACAGCTGGCAACGTCCACCTATGCGATGGAACGTGGCATGGCAAAGCCCTCGTAGGTGGGGACAGCACGGATGACCCCATCTGCCGAGTCTAAAACCACTCCTGTTGTGCGTTCCTTTGCATACGGGCTGAGCATGGACTTCATGGGGATAAACAGGGCTGGCACGTTGAGGGTCTCAAAGAACCCGCTGCTGCCTTCTCCCGGGTCTTACTCAGGTTGAGCGGGACTTCCTTTAGAAGCACAGGATCCTCCTCGGAGAAGGTCTGCGGCTGCTGTGGCTGGTCCTTGGAGTAGACGTACTGCCACATGTCATTCCGGTTCCATACCACGTTGAGCTCCATGGGGTGGCACGGGGCCAGCAGCCCCCAGTCTGATGAAGAGGTCCCCCTCCAGGGCTCCAAGCTTCATGCACACGTGCTCAGGGCCCAATGAAGTTTGGGAAACAGTATTTGGGAATCTGGTCCCCTGTGAAGCCAGTCTTGATCACCCCTGATCTGTTGTCAATGACCCCAGGCGGGTCAGCGATATGTCACAGGACTCCACGGCCGGGCTGGACCAGGGGGCACCTGCGAATGAGTGGGTGAGTGCACATCCCCATCTTCTTCCGTGCCACACACAGAGGGGGCCACTGGGTGTGGCTTCAGAGGCCCAGCTAGCCTGGCACCTCGGCTGGGAAGGGGCAGCCTCGTGGGGCAGAGGAGCTGGGTACCCAGGCTGGGGAGGTGCCTCGCCCTTTGCCAGAGCTCCCTCAAACCCCTAGGGCCCCAGCCTCCAAGTCTTATCTCCTCTGCTTCCTCCTTGCCCACCCCAGGGAGGCAGAGACCCAGGCAGTGTTTGCAAGTGGTCCCCCTTGGGTCCCCCCAGTGAGACCACAGCATAGATGTTCTTTCCAAGG
>NW_011888926.1:3461244-3462809 GCF_000151845.1 Pteropus vampyrus | reverse complement strand
TTGTGAAGAGGGCTGCCTCTGCCCCATCCAGCCTCCCCTGGTCTCTAAGGAAAGGGGGCCGAACTCACAGTGGGGGGTTGGGAGGCTGGGGTATAAGACGGGGCAAGAAAGTCCTTCCAAGGACAAGGACCAAGGACTTTCCAAGGACCACGGGCTTGGTCAGACCTCCGTCCATAGGCACACACCCAGGCAATGTGGCTCTGGGTGGGTCATGCCCCCTCTTACCCTCTGTTCCCTCATCTGCATACAAGGGCACTGACAGGCTGGTTTGAGATTCTCTGAGATAATGTCTGCCAAGTGGAGGCCATGGGCCTGGAGCTTAGGAGGTGCTCATGACTTCCTCCTAGAGGGACCTGACACCCTAAGTCCTGGCATTGTGTCCCCCCCATGGCAGAATCACTCTCTTCTGAGAGTAACCGTCAAATTCAAGTTTGATTCCAAAGTGCAGGGAAGGGAAAGCAGCCCTTTCTCCAGGGCCAGGTGGGGAAGGTGAGTCAGCTTCCTTACCTGGGCTGATTCACACCTGTGCTGAGGCAGGGTTGGGGAGAGACAGACAGGGACGTAGTCCTTCACCGTGGTGCAATCACATCCACAGTCCCCAGCTGGAATAAAGGGGGAACATTCTAGATGAAGCCCCCAGAGGAGGCGATGTGGTCCCTAAGGCTTGGAGAGGGGCCGGGGTGCCCCCTCGCCCAGCACACCAGCAGCGGCACCCCGGCCTCCCTTCCCCACCTCTCCCTGCACCGTTAGGTAACAAAGCCCAACCCTGCCTGCCAGCCCTGCAGGCCGCCTTCCCACCCTCCAAAGGTGCCCAAGGGGTCAGTGAGTGAGGTGCAGGTGACTCATGAGTGGGAAAGGCCCGTGAAGTCATCCAGAGGCCCAGGTCACCTCGGGAGTTTGGGAGCCTGTCTGGTCCCTCGGCTCCCTGGCCAGGGAGTTCCCCAGGAAGGGTCTGTCTGCTCCCCTGGCTGCGGGATGGAGACAGCCCTCCCGATGGATGGAGAACAGCCCTGGCAGCTCCCAGCCCTCCGCTCGCCTGCCGGGGACTGCAGGCCCCTCGCCCGCCCGCCCGCCCAGCCTCTCCCTTCCTCACAGCCCCTGCCACAGAGGGCAGTGGAAGGAAGCCTGGAACGAGCTGTTGGCCCAGGGCCCGGGGCTTTGCCGGAGCGAGAGAGAGTGGGAACGTGACTATGATTATTGTTATTACTTGCTGGGCATTCCACCTGAGCATTCTAAGCTCTTAGTACTGTGACCATCGGGAAAGCTAAAACTCAAGGGTTGCCCAGGACCAAAGGCCCCGGACACAGGGGTAACAGAGACATGGGTTCAAATGTGGGGACTCCCGCTGCCAGGCCTGGCACCATTCAGAGCACCTCTCTGGGCCTCAGTTTTCTTATCCGTAAAATGGAGGTCATGAAAGCTACCTGGCCAGGGGCACATGTCAGCGTCCGGCAGGAAACAGGCACCAGGGGTCATGGAAGAAGAAATCTTGGGTTAGGGACGGCTCTGAGCTGTGGGCAGGTGGGGTGTGAAGAACCTGGAGAGAGGCATCGAGGTGGGGAGTG
>NW_011888926.1:3457243-3459219 GCF_000151845.1 Pteropus vampyrus | reverse complement strand
CTCCAAGATCAAGACACAGATCATTTCCCCCTCCCAGAAGCTCCCTCGTGCACCCTGTGGTCAGTCCCCAGCCCCTGCCCCCGGGGAACCATCTTCCCACTCTGTCTGTTCTTCGCCTTCACAGACACGGAGCCACATGTGTGCTCCTTTCATGCCCTGGCTTTTTGTTCTCGGTGTGACATGTGACGGAGGGGTTACAGCTTAAGCAACTAGATGGGTAGTAGTGCCATTTATCGAGCTGCGGACGGCCAGGCTGGAGCAGGTTGCAGGGATCCAGGGTTCTGTTTCGGGCCGTGGGTGGTGAAGCAGGCAGCCGGGCACGGGACTGGGGCTGAAGATGGACGTCGGACAACTCAGCTCGTTGATGACGTTGAAGCCACGAGGGAAGCGGGGTATGCGAATTATCTAAACTATCAGGGGACCATCTCTCGTGGCCACAGATTCAGGGTCACCTGCTCCGGGTCAGGTCTCCTGCCCGCTTTCTGCTGGGAGACACCTAAAGGATGGCTTTGGAAACTGACCCCTATTTCAGGAGAGGAGTTGAGGCACAGCAAGGGAGGGTGACTTGCCCAAGGTCACGCAGCTGGTTAAGGTTGAGCCAGGTCCTCTTGCTCCGGCCTGAGATCCCTGCCCTGCCTTCTGGGTGCACCAGGGCAGCTTGGGGAGACCCAATGCACACCCAAATGAGGATATTGCCCACAGCGAGGGTCTGGGTGAGCTGGGAGGTGTTCGTAGTAGCAGAATAACCCGTGAAGGCTCCCTGTAGGAAGCAGGGTTGGTGCTGGGCCTGAGGAGCCTGGGGCAGGGTAACCCCACCTGAAGTCACTGTCTCCCCAGTAGCTACATCACTGGCAAGCCAGACTGCTCTAGACGGCACAGCTGGAGGACCAGCTGGAGCGGGGGCGGGTGGACGGCTGGAACTACATCACCCATCAGTAGCCAAAGGCCCTGGGAGATGACCGGCTCTCAGGTGTTTTGGAAACCAGAGGTGAAGCCATCCGGGCTCCTATCCCCTCTGGTCCAAGTGCCCCACTTTACAGATAGGAAAACAGAGGCCTGGAGAGGACAGTGCCTCTCCCCAAAGTGCCTAGCAAGTGAGGGGCAGATCCAGAAAGAGACCCCACCCTCCCGTCTCCGAGCACAGTGCTCTGCACTCCAGCGTGTTCTCTGGGACATCGTGCCCGGCCGAGGGCCACCCTCCCCACCAACCCTTTGGGGTATAGGAGAAGCATGAAGAATGGAAGAGAAAAGGGTCTGTGCTGAAGAGGAGCCCAGAGGCCAGGTGGTCCACGCCCCCAGGACTCGTAGTGGGCGAGGGCGACTCAGTCCCCCTCACACAACCCCATCTCCTTGCACTGTCCACCCTCTGCCCACATCCCTGACCCTGAGCTCCCGCAGCCAGTGGGGTGCGGGAGCTGGACCCCTCAGCCGTTACGTTATTAAACGTTCCCGAATTTTGCAAGCCAGCGTTTAAACAGTTATCATTTAAAATTAAACATTTAAATTCGCAAGTAAATAAATATTCAAAACTCATCACTTCCTAACTTTTTACGACATTTTCCGTTATCTATGCTCACAAGGTCACTTACGTCCATTGTCTCTGTAGCGTGGAGATGCTATATGATGACCTGTGTCCATCGCCCACTCCGAGCTCAGGAACTTCACATTAGTAGCTTGAAACTGACCATGGTCGGTATCTTTACACGAAAATTGGCAGTTGCTACAAATCAGAGATCTGCCCCCCAAAGAACCAGTTGTTAACCAGCTCTGCCCACATCTAATTCATCGGCAAAGTTCTCCCTCTAAAGCAGTACCAGAATCTGACCACTTGCACCCCCTCCATGGCCACCACCTGGTTCTAGCGTCCATCCTGTCTCGCCTGGACCATTGCAGCTGCCCCCTCACCCCCTCCCGGCTTCTGCCCTGCCACCCTCACAGTCCATTCTCCACCCAGCAGCCAGAAAACCCTTTCTCGA
>NW_011888926.1:3435677-3456748 GCF_000151845.1 Pteropus vampyrus | reverse complement strand
CACACACGCCAGGGACCGCTCCGAATTCCAGCTCCCACGAGCTTGCTGGGAGCATGCCAAGCAGGGCCGGGGAGGGGCAAGGAGCCCCTCCTCACAGAAGCCAGGAGGGCAAGAGGAGCCTGGGGAAGGGCCAGAGGGGCAGAAGAAGCGGTCAGTCAGAGTGGCCACAGTCAGGGCTCTGAAGGCAGCTAAGTCACTGCTTCCAGTGCCCAGATGGGAAGGCTGAGGCCCCCTGGTGTCAAACTTCGAGCTCCTGGTTCTTCCCCAGCCAAGGGTCTGGGATGGCGGGGTGTTGTGGGTGAGAGAAGTAGGAAAGCGGGGTCGACCTGTGCCCAGAGACCGAATGTCTGGGGAAAAGAAGAGGGACGTCTGAGGGTCTGGTTAACATGAGACCCCCCGGAAAGAGGCCTGGTCTGGCAGCAGATCTGGGAGAGGGTCTTGAGGGAGGGGCTTTCCCTGTCCTCGGCAGACTGGGAAAGCCCCTCCCTCGCTGACTGTGTCCGGAGTCCCCACCTGTTCAGTGTGGGGTTGCTCTAGGTGTGCCCAACAGTCTCAGCCACTGTGAGTTCAGTGGGTGACAAAAGGGGAGAGGCGTGT
The DNA here is from genome assembly GCF_000151845.1 of Pteropus vampyrus. Lineage (NCBI taxonomy): Eukaryota > Metazoa > Chordata > Mammalia > Chiroptera > Pteropodidae > Pteropus > Pteropus vampyrus. Next base: position 3,456,151 of record NW_011888926.1, on the reverse strand, counting down.
CCCAGGGAGAGAAGAAGGTGGCAGAGCTTGTGGAAGGCTCTCGGCCTGGCCTCTGCTGGGTTCCCCTCCCGGCCTGTCCCCTCCCGGTCCTGGGTCAGGGCCAGGTGCCATGAGCTCAGGCAGCGGCCCCTGCCTAGCTGTCAGCGCTGGGGCTGCCGCCAACGCCCACGCCAGCGCACCTGGCCTGCCGCTGAGCCACCCCGCCACCACCCCGTCCCCAGCTCCTCCTCCCTCCCCCAGCCCCCAAGGTGTGGCCTCGGAATTACAGACAACTGGATCCAAACTTCCAGAACCACAGTGCCAAACTTCCAGAACCACAGTGCCTTTAAACTAGAAAATTCTAGAACCTTGGGTTCTTAGAATCAGACAATGCCAGGACCATCAAATATTAGGACATTTTCTATTTCAGGCCCAAGAACTCTTAGAACCAAATATTTTCAGAAATGCGGCATCTTGCAACCAAAGATCAAAACCAAGGAAATGGATTTGGGGAATTCTGGGAGCAAGGGCTCTTAGAAGCAGAGAATTCTTAGACAACAATCCCTTTGTCCCAAAGGACAGGAGCCCTGCATACTTCCGGGACTGTAGACGTCCAGGAGCAGAACAAGACAGGCCTGGTGGGGGTCCTTCAATGTGGCCCCTGCCTCGAAGCAGTTTCTCTGTGCCTGGAACAGCAAAGTGGGGCGGCAGAGGGGAAGGAAGGGGGCACTTCTGAGGTGAGGGCCTCTCTTCCAGGCCCTGGGCGGCTACCTTTGCCAAGAAAGGAGAAGAGAAAGAAAACCGTTGATGCCACAGGTTTGGGCGGCTGGCATGTGGTCACAGAGGTTGGCAGGGTCCCCACCATCCCCCCCTCACCCCCCTGCTGCAGGAGCTTGGAATTTTCTCCTGGCAGGAAGGGCCCACCCTCCTATGAATGGAAATAATCCTTGGCATCTGACCCCTGAGGTGTGCAAGGTCTTTGACAATCAAGCATTATTTTCCTCCCTGCCTCACCCTCAGCCCAGTGCAGAGGGGAAACCGAGGCAGGAGGGGTCTCTGTCTAAACCAAGAACCCGATTCTGCCCCTGGCAAATTCCTGTGATTCCCAGCCCTGACCACAGAATGTCAGAGCTGAGAGAGCCACAGGGGAGGGGTCTGTCTGGGTCAGCGAAGACCAGAGAGGGCAGCGGTTTGCCCAAAGTCACACAGCATATTTCAACATACCATACTTTTTACCTCCACTAACATTCATTTCCAGGGCCTCCTCTTCCAGGAAGTCTTCATGGATTACTGCCTCATCCCTGGGCCCCTTAGCCCCTGAAGACTTTACTACTCCACCATGCAGTGTGCTCTAACTACTCAGACCTTGTTCTCTAAGTATTTTATGCAAAATGTCTCATCTTCCCTAGCCCACATTATTATGGTGTCTCCCCATCAGCCTGGAACTAGAAGCCTTGGGCCGAAGCCTCCACGCCCCTGCTCACACACCTCGCATGGCTCCCCACTGCCCAGGACAAAGTCCAACATGGTCTGGAACTCCGTGGGGATGACCCTGAGGCTGCACTCCAGCCTCACCCCTGGGTCCCACAGGGCACGGGTCTCACCCAGCCTCTTGCAGCCCCTGCCAGGCCACCTCTCTTCCTCACAGCCTCACTCCCTGCAGCCCCTTTCCCTCCGCCCTCCCCTCTGGCCAGAGCATCCTCATTCCTGAGGCCTCAGCTGCTGTTACCTGCCAAATGCCCGTGCCTCCTCTGGACCACACTGGGCTTCTCCTCTGCAACCCCCGCAGGTGGTGGCCTCTGCCTGGGTGCCCACTCCCTGAGGCTGGGCTGCGTCTCACTCACACTGGACCTTGGACCAGAGCACCCGCTGCTGGTCCCAGCCCCTCTCACATGCCTTTACTCTTCAAATCCTGGCAACACGACAGAAAGTGGGTTCTCGTCTGATCGTCCCCATTTTTCAGATTATGAGACTGAGGTACATTGTGACTAAATTGCTTCCTCAGAGTTATACAGTCGGTCAATGGCAGAGCTGGGATCGAGTCCCTAAAAGTCTAGCTCCAGAGCCCACATCCTGACCAACGTTAGGTCATACTGTCCAGCGAAAGGAAGACAGAAGCACAGAACCCTCACAGCCTTGGGGAGTCTGGGGGCTCCCGGAAGTGAGAGACCCCATAGCTCAAGCCCCTGAGGCCCCGAGAGAGCATGTCCCTTCTTCGGGAGCCCTTCCCCACAGAGAGAGACACAGACGCACGCCCTCGGCCTCGGGGCCGGCCGGCTGCCGGAAGCACTCCGCTGCCCAAGCCTTTTTCACTTCAGCTTTTCCTAAATTTGCTTTGAGGAAGTCGCTGTCGCCTTGGTGTTCTCCTCGTCTCTCACGCGCTCCAGACCACATCCCTTCCCGCCCCAACTTCTCTGGAAGCCTGAAGAAAGGTGACCCAAAACAGAGTGGGAAAGGGACAGTACACGTGAGGAATAAGGTCATTCTACACTTGGTAGTAGGTGATGGTGCGTGAGAAAGAGGCAAGGTGAGCCCAGCGGGGCGTCGGGAGGGCTGGGGGAGCGGGGTGCGCTTCTAACCAGGGCAGCGAGGACAGGCCTCGCTGAGAAAGCGGCATCTCGGCCAATTTCCAGAGGAGGGACATCCCAGGAAAGGGGAGAGCCAGCGCAAAGGCCCCGAGGCAGGGGTGAGCCTGCCCTGTGAGAGGAACAGAGAGAAGAGGAGGCCAGTGTGGCCATGGACGAGCGAGGGAAGTGAGGGGCGGTGCCCGGCCCCGCTGTGCTGTGCTGACTCGGGGCCTTTAACTCTGCCTCCGGTGGGGGCCCTGCAGGCTTCGGAGTGGAGGAAGAATGCATTTTTTTTATCATTGTGGTAAAACGCACATAATATAAAATTTACCGTCTTGATCACTGTTAAATGTACCTTTTAGTGGTATTAAATACATACCCCTCCTTACAACTCTTTTCCTCTTGTAAAATGGGAAAACTCAGTTTGGAGGAATGCAATCTGACTTAAGTTTTAACAAGATCGCTCTGGCTGCTGGGAGAAGACTAGACATGAGTGTGCAGAAGGCCAGGGAGTGGGGGACACTAGCCCAAAGGCAGGACCCCCCAGGTTCCACCTTGACGATCTGCGTGACGTTGGGAAAAATCACTTCATTCATTCTTACGTTTATTTGTTTATTCATGCCTTCGGTCAACTGGTCTTTCGACCGAAAGTTATTGAACACCTACTATGTGCTTGGCACTGTGCTGGGTGCAGGGGGCACAAGAATACCAGAACAGACACAGCCCCCGGCTGGAAAGAGACACAGAGCCAAAAGCAGCACAAATGATAATGCAGTGACAGTCTTGGTGTGGGTGGCGAGGGAGAAGCAGAGAGAGCAGGAAGAGTGAATATCAGAGGACTCTGATGCCGGTGGGATCGAGGGAGGCTTCCAGGAGGAGATGACGTTGGAGCCAAGGCCAAAAGCAAGCTGGGGTTACCCAACACAGAAAAAAAGGAAAAGCGTTCCAGGCAGAGGAACAGCCTATGCAGAAACGCTCCGCTTCCCGCTTCTGTGAAAGGCTTCCTGTCCTTCACTCTCCCAGGTAAAGGGGCTCAGAGGAGCTTGCGAGTCAAGCCCAGATTCATCCTGTAAAATGGGGGTCCTCTTAGTGCCTGCCTCCCCTGGATGAGGAGTAAATGAGCCAATGCAGGGCAAACGCCGGGTGTGGTGCCTGGCGCATGATGCATGAGGTCAACTTCGCCACCCCCACCCACCGCATCCTGGTCTGGAGAAGTAGGGCCCTTTATGAAGGGGTGCACTGGAGGGTCTCAGGGAAGACCTCTCACAACCTACCCCCCAATCCTCTCAGCTTGCTCCCCTCTGTACCTGAAATCTCTCTACTACAAACTCATTCTTCTGAATCGTGCTTTCCCACTCTTCCAGAACCACCATTCCTAATCAGGTTAGCGTCGGGCAGGGTATTACTCAGCTTTCACGGCTCGGCTCAAGCCTTCCTCTTTCAGGAAGCCTTCCCTGATTGCTGCAGCACATAGAGCTCTATCTCTGTGTCTCCCCTACCTCCTGACTTTGCACTGGCCTTTGGCTTTCAGAGTCCTAACCTCAGAGCTGAAAGGTCCCTAGAAATTTTCCAATTCAGCCCTCCCTGAGTCCCCATGCTTCAGATGAGAAAACTGAGGCCCATGCACTGAGTGCTCAGGGCAGCTGGGATGGGGGCCAGGCCACCCCGAGGCCAAGTCCGGTCACTGTCCAGTACGCCACCCAGTGAGGGCAGATCAGATCGCCACTGGCCTTCACACATACAAAGGAAAGGCACAGGCATCCGTCGTGCCCCAGGATTTCTCTGGAAATTTCTCATTCGCTGGGAGGTTCCTGTGCAGCTGGGGGTCCTTCGTCCACCTGCTGAATGGAACCCCAGGCCAAGGAGACCTCTCTTTCCTTTAATGATGCTCAGGTCACTGGACCTCTACATCGTGTCCAGGTTTGTGCTATTGATCAGGTTTTTAAAGATAAAAGCAAAGCTTCGAATTCCCAAATTCAAAGCCTGCGTGTGAAACGAGCTCACTCTGAGGGCCAAACCAATAGCTGGGGGCTGATTTGGACCTTAGGCTGCTGACTGCCGCCTCTGGCTTAGTGGGCCATGGGTGCCAGACCAGGCAGGGCCACGTGCTGGCTGTGCGAACCTGGGCGAGTCAGCTGCCCAATCTCAGCCCTGGTTTTGCCATCTGTGAAATGGAAGCAATTTTGCCTTCTCATAAGGCTGCCGCACACTCAGGATCTACTGATGGAGAGTGTGGGCCTCAGGCCAGAGGCCGGGCTGGGCACATCCCAGGCGGAGTCCCACTGAATCCTCCCTATGGCCCTGAGTGCTGTCACAGCCCTGGGAGGAGACCAAGCCAGGATTCAGCCCTGGCTGGCTCTTCCTCCACTACATGGAGCTACCTTGGCACAACCAGGAGGCCTGGGCAAGACGATGCTGGTGGCCCCACATGGCAGAGGCACAGCAGTCTGAGATGAGCTGTTAGGTAGACTGGTGCCAAACCGTGAGGAGCCTTGAATGCCGCACCAAGGTGCCTGATGCTTAGTCAGAACTTAATTAACGTTTTGTGAATATGGTCTATGGCCATGCCACCCGGAACAAGCCCGATCCCGTCTGATCTCAGAAGCTAAGCAGGGTCGGGCCTGGTTAGTACTTGGATGGGAGACCACCTAGGAAGACCAGGTGCTGTAGGAGTAAAAAATAAAAAAATAAGGGATTGTAAGCTGACAAGGTCCTTGCCATCTGTGAGGTCAAACCAAGGGTTGCCTCGCCTAAAAAAGATTATATAAAAATAACTAAAAATGTTTTGTGTATGTGAATGAATGAACGTGCAATGAGGAGCCATGGAAAGCTTTGGAGCAGGGAGGGCCTGCCCTTGGTTATTTACGTAAGGGGCTTAGGCTCCAGGAAGGCAGAGCAAGGTGTTAGGCACGGCGCTGAATCACTGTGCTTATCCCTCCAGAACCTCGATCTCTCCTTCCGCTCCCTGCTCCATGCCCCAGGCCGCTGACCTATAGGGACTGCATCAGCCCAACATCTTTGGCTTCCAGTTGGGTTCAGCCACTGGGAGTCACCAACAGAAGACCCAAAGGTTAAGGCTGGTGGCGTGCTGGTTTAACAACCACCACTCTGGAAGAAAGGCCCAGATGTAGTGTCCCCAACTTTCACGATGTGAACGCTTCCACGTGGGTGGAGATGAACTCACCGACGATTGGGTGACGGCGTGATGTCTTAATGGGCCTTAGTGTTGCTGTGCTGGCACGTTCAGGGCCTTGGCCGCCATGGAAAACGGTGTGGTTGTGCCAAGGTGTGTCCACTGGCCCTGGTGTGTGAATGGGCTAGTGTGTCTGTGAGAGCCGGTGTTCCCTCTGCTCGGGCTCACTGTCTATAAAGTGGAGGTGATGATGATGCTCCTGCCTCCCATCGAGGGGACTGCATGAGCGAGAAGAGGCACATTTCTGCGCCTGCCGGGTACCAGGAGAGTGGTGGGTCTTCACATCCTGACCATTGCCTCAGTCCCTGTGTTGCTCACTGGGCTGGGTGACCAGGCTCCGAGGAGCGGCCCAATGTGGAGCGGGAGCCTGCGGAAGGAGCCATGGAGACGAGGCGGTGGACAGCGGGGATGGGGAAGTTGGCGGCCGGCTATCTTTAGCGCATTCTCTCACAGCGCTTTTCCTCTGCCTGGCTGCATGGGGCTGGGGCACGGAGGCGCCACTTCTCCAAAGTCACATGAAGCCGGTGACCTGGAAGCCAGCTGTGGGGCCAGGGCCCGAGGAGGGTGGGGTTGGCTTTGGGTTGGCTCCCCCACTCCCACCTGTCTGCTGGCAGCCCTGAGGCAGAGTCCCCTGCCGCCCCACCTATGAAGCAAGCGGGGTGGGGCCATGCGAGCCTGTGAGGGGGGCTGCAGTGGCTGCTGGGAAGTGGGGGGCCCTCCTCCTCACAGGAGCCTCCTCGCTGGAGCCAGGATTGCAATGCCTGCTTCACTGCTCCTGAAAGTCTGACCCGAGGAGCCATCGCTGAGCCTCTCTGTGCCTCAGTTTCCTCACTGTGAAAGCGGGAGTGGTAAAAGGAGCAACGACCCACGACTTACGGGGCTGCTATGACCACTCAGTGAGATGCGACATTTAAGACACCTGGCAGAGCATCCTCTGGCTCTGTGGCCTGGGAGGATTCTCTGACTCCGGGCTGCCACTTTCCTCATCTGTGAAATGGGAATAGTGTTTGTAAGGATTAGATAAAGGAACTCTGAAAGGGTCTAGCACAAGGCTTGGTACACAGTGGGTGCTCAACAAATGAGTACCCTACTCCTGTCTTGAGCCAAAATGTGCTTTACAGGCCTCTAATAGCACAGGGAGGGTCGGGGTGAAGGGAGGCGGGCTGAAATCCCAGCTTAGCTATACACTGTGTGCCTCCAGGCAAGTCGCTCATCCTCTACAAGCCTCAGTTTCTCCCCTGTGAAATGGGCTAATAATAGCAACTGCCTCAAGGAGTAATCCCGAAGGTGTTTATATATAGAAAGTACTTAGCATGGTGCCTGATAGGAGTAAGATATTCACAATTACTACCACCTGCCAGCTTGGGCACTGCCCTCTGTAGGCATCCAAAGTCAGTGTGAGTGCTGGGCACTGTGGGCCAGGGGCTGGGGAGGTTGGGCCCTGGGCAGCATTGCACAGGCAGATCCAGGGGGCTGATGGATGCCAAGGACATGGTAATGATTTTGATAGTTTAGTAGTTCTGATACGTTAATAGGCCCTGGAAGGTTCCTTCGTGCCTCTTCCCGAATTCCTGGGCCCATGGGCATTCCTCTTCTGCCTCGAGTGGGGTTCAGCTAGGCCCCTCTTCTCTCAGTGGTCCAGCCCAGCTTCTGATCCTGCTGCTGATAGGGCGGGGGAAGTTATTTGGGCTCCTGGGAGCAGGCCAGGAGTCTGGGCCTAGGGTGGGGGAATGGGGGACATGGTGCTGGAGACCTTGAATGCCAGCATGAACGGCGAGACATCACATGGAGGGCGGGGGATCCGTGAAAGATTCAGACAAGTAGCTGCGCGCAGAGAGCCGATGATGGGAGGAGGGTGAGGCTGCGGGAAGGAAGCACAGGACTGGGCATCTGGAGGGTTCGTGGGGTGGGGGTGGGAGAACAGAGGCCCAGCCGCTCAGGCCCCGCTGGCAAGGCTGCCAGTGAGGATCCAGAAGAGAGCATTTTGGGGTGAGCCCATGAGGTGGCAGCCAGCTGCCCACTCCCAACCCCCCAAGGCCATCCCCAGGTGAGCTCATCGAGGTCACTAGCTGTCACTACCTTTTAAGGCGATGGCGGCTCCCGCCACCTCCTTGTTTCCACTTGCTCAGAAATTCCCAGCAGGTTTGTTTTTTTGTTTTTTTTTTTAAATCAGGAGGAATGGAATGAGACTCCTTGTTCTGTCACCACAGGATTCCAGTGAAGCCTGTCTGGGGGTTCTGGTGACAGGAAGCACACACCAACAGGCACTGAGATGCACCCTCAGTGACACGCACAGGCACAGACTGCAGGAGACAGCTGCCCCACCGACCGCAGGCCCTCAGAGAAGCCTGAGCACCCTCATCTGGACACCCAGACACATGCACAAGCATGGGCAAGTCCCAGAGACACAGGGAGTAACATCTACTGAGCACCTACTGTATGCCAGGCCTTGGCCAGGGAGGCGGGGGTGATCCAGTCCTGCCTCACAGACCTTCCCCTGGGGAGCTGCCTCCCCAGAATCTGAGCCCAGAGCCTCATTCCCACCTCCAGGCCTTTGCACCCGCTGCTCCCTCTGCTTGCATTGTCCTCCCTGTAGAGCTCCAACAGATTGGGCCCTTCACACCCTTGGGTCTCAAAGAGGCTTCCCCACCCACCTATCACTTTATCCATGGCCTGTTTTATTTCTTCACAGCATTCATCCCTTCTAAAACTGTCTCGATTACCTGTGTTCATACTGCCACCCACCCCCAACTAGGGCCTTTGAGTTTGCCGCTGCTCCCAGCACCCGGAGGCGTGCTGGTCCAGAGCGGCTCGCAGGAGTTCTTGAGTGGAGCTGATCCCACTGGCATGAGCAAGAGAATGAGATGGATCCCCTGCCCAACTCAGGGTCCTCCTCAGGACCTGACTGGACACAGACTCCCGCAGCAGAGCCCAGGCCCCACGCTTGGCTCTGCCATGGACAAGTCCCGTCCCGCTCTGGCTGTGGGTTTCACGCAGCAGTGGGGGACCTGAGACCTTTGTTGGGGAAGACTCTGCCACTTGTACAGCAACTCTCCTACAGGGCTGAGGGGCTGGCCCAGCAGGTGCCACCCACTCCCACCCCCTGGTGGCTGCATCCTAAAGTGCAGCTCCAACGACTCTGGGGCCTGGATCGAGCTATGGGAAGCACTGTAGTCTTCCCTGCATTAGGGCGGAAGCAGCTGTTTCGGCCCACTCCCCCGATCCCAGAGTTTAGGAGCTCCAAAGATGTTGGAAGGACAATAGGGGGCAGGCTAAGGATTCCTGCTCAGGGCACTCCAAGTTTCAAGCTTCACCCTACCTCCTCCTCAGCACCCACGTCTGCATTCTTCGCTGAACCTTGACCTACATTTTAAAGCCTTAATGGGGACAACTTGGGCCACCTCTAATCATCCTTGAGACAGCACCATATAATGGGACCTCAGTCCACCCCTGGCTATCACTTTTTCGGTAAAGGATCAGAGGGACCAGAGGCCAGGTGATTGGTCTTACCAGCTGCCAGACCAGACTGCTGCAGAGGGCAGTCCGAGCTTCTCCAGCTGTGGTCTCTGCCCTCAGCTGGGTAGGGCTGCTGAGGCAAAACATGCCACACGGCCAGATGTGGCAAACAGCCTTGGTTGGGAATAAACGGGGAATCAACAGGGCCATCTTGCATAACTGGAATGCCAGGAAGTGCACTGGGGCTGAGGCCACGCCAATCCCCGAAGGGTCAGAGATCAGAGGCCTAGCTGTTTTGAGCTTGGAGCAACCAAAAAAACATGATTCTGGTGTCCCTGATCCTGGACACATTAGTGTCCACTGAACATGCTGGTCAGCACAGAACAGGGTAGGCACCTCCTGCAGGCAGACGCAGGCCAGAAAGGGTCCAAGGCCTTGACCCAGCTGGGTGGGCCTGGACAAGGCATTTAACCTCCACATGCAGGGAAGCTGGGTGAGACAAGCCACCTTCCTCCAGGTGAACACTGAAGCGTTTCCCTCCCAGTTCAGGTGCAGTGCTACCCTTCTGCATGACAGCCCCTCTCCATCTGTCCTCTCCCAGCGCCAGAACTGGGCTGCAGTTTACGAAAGAACCAAAACAAGCCTTAACTGGATCCCGCTCCTGCGTGGATTAGTACCTACTTATGTGTACACTGAGCAGACCCAGGGTCTGCCCTGCCACGCCCATTAGCAACCAAAAGCATCAGAGAACAGCAAGTCCTCACTGCCTCCTTCCCATCCCCACAGCTGCCACCCAAGCTGTGCAAACACTTCCACAGCCGAGCCCCAGCCGCCTCACCCCGGTGACGAACATCTTGCACAGCTCACAGCTGCAGGGTGGCTTCAAAAGTTCAGGGGCTGACCCAGGCTCCGCTTTTGCCCCACCCCCACTCTGCTCCAGGCACTGGGGCCAGCCAAGTGGCAGGGGCAAAGGAGACCAAGGGAGGCTGAGAGGCTGAGGGCAGCATGCCTCTGGGAGTGCCAGGCCCATGTGGAAGAAGCCAGGACTAGGAAAAGTAAGTCAGAGGCAGATGTCACTAGAAAATAATTTTTATTGAGACCCCACCAGCTGCACAATCTGCTCCTGACATTAAGCTCCTTCTTCCTTTGCAATTCGGTCTTTCTTAAGTGGTCCCTGTGGAGGAAGGTACAGAAAACAAGGTAAGAGATGGAGGAAAACAAGTGATCAGTAAGAGTAAGCCATACCCTAATGAGATCAGAGATTCTGGACCATCTTCTCCAGCCCTAGATGGGCAATTGACAGGACAGGTGACAGTAGCCGGGAGCCACCCTGACCCCAGCGTGAGAGCAGGCAGGGAGGTACTCACCATGAATGCTTTCTTCTCCTCCACTGTCTGGAAGCGGCCGTGGCCAAACTTGGAGGTGGTGTCGATGAACTTCAGGTCAATCTTTTCAAGGGCCCGCCGTTTGGTCTGTACCAGCAAGGACTGTGGGCCAAGAGCAGGGGGTTGGTTAGGAAGGGCAGGCCTTTCCCTGCACCAACTTATCTCACAGGCCCGAGGACAGGATCAAAACCCGAATCGGCCTGTTGTGGAAACCAGGCTGCCTCCCCGCACCCGCAGCTCTCATTGTCTGGCAGACTGCATCCCAGGAGCTGCCCCCCACCCCATGTGAGTATGTACAGCAGCAACTAACTGGGCCAGACTGGAATTTCCTCCTCCCAGGACTTCAAAGATGAAGTTAAAGGAGCAGCAGCCCCCTTTTCCTTTGAACACCCCTCCGCTAACGAAGCTCAGCCTGTGTCTGGGTCGCTCATGTTCACGACCTTCTTCCCCTCCTCCAAAAGACCTGCCTCACCTTGCGGAGAGTGAGCACTCGCTTCTTGGTTCCCACCACACAGCCTTTCAGCATGACGAAATCGTTGGTCACTTCACCGTAATGGACAAAGCCACCCTGGAAAGAGGTCACTGGGTCAGCACAGGTCAAGCATGAGGCCGGAGCTAAGTTCAGACACGCAGGACCCCTTCAGGTCCAGGCGGTCCCCGGCTATTCTCAGAAGGAAGGCAGCAAGGAACGTTTCCGCAGTCTGACTCGGGCGCTGTGCCCAGCGCTCATTCCACAGCCTCATCACCGAATAGCCGGGCCGGAGCCCCCACTTCTCACCACCAACCCCAAACGGTGGATGCAGACACAGCTGGCTGCTGTGTAGGGAATGTTAACTGACTCTGCAAACATCCCCACGAATCAGCCAGGCCCCAACACACCAGGGCCCCATGCGACAGGCAAGGCCGGGGACAGACTGAAAGAAGTCTGCCAGGCCCAGGACTGCAGGAGCCCAGAGAGGACAGCTCCTGCTACTCACCAGAGGATTGATGCTCTTGTCAGACAGGTCGTAATCGGTGGAGGCGTTGTTCTTGATCAGCTTGCCATCCTTGATGAGGTAGCCCTGGCCGATCTTATAGATCTGAACGAGAAGGGAACACGCGTGAACACTTGGCAGAGGAAACGGGGTAGGAGACCTTCATGCTCTCATCCCCTAGACAGGCTGGCTGGGTTGGAAGGACTGCCACTAGGGACAAGTCACCCCCACCCAGCAACGGGCTCTGGAAAAGCAGCTTGGACCTCAGTCCTAGCGATGAGGTGTCCTCAGCTCAGAGCAGAAAGGAAAGCTGGCTGGCTCTAAAGACACTGCTGTCCAACTGCGACAGCGGACGAGACCGCCCCACCGTTTTGCGGGGAGAGGACAGAAAGGCTCTTCTCCCCGGTCACACCAAGAGCTGCACCAGAACCCCCTTGAGGCTGACACCCGAGTCAGAACTGTGCCCATCATATGAGCACTTAAGTCCACGTGATGTCCAGAAGCTCCACTAAGGGAGCAGTGACAGGAACTGGAACTCACTCTCAGCCACCTTTCCCCTTCCAGACCGAATTCTCCACATGGTCCCCCGCACCTCACCTTCTTGTTGATCTCGGTGCGGTGATGGTAGCCTTTCTGCCCAGCCCGGGCCACAGAGAAGGCCACTCGGGCAGGATGCCACGCCCCAATACAGGCAACCTTGCGCAGCCCCCGGTGGGTCTTGCGGGGCAGCTTCTTGGTGTGCCAGCGGCTGGTGACGCCTGGAATAGACACACACTGTTACTCGGGTATCTGGCACTCATGCCACTGGCCCTTTCCTGCTGAGTGCCCACTTGAGTTCATTCGTTTGTGAACAAATGCCCAATGACTGGCTAAGTTTAAAGGACAGACTTGGGTTTATCTGCGTGTCACCCTCCAATTCCCACATCCCGCCAAGCTGAATACCTGTCTAGATGTGAATCTTGAACAGACTTTGGGAGAAATTAACCCTGAACGAGAGGGCACATCCCCAGTGCCCACACTACCCTAGGCCACCCACCCCCAGCCCTGTCCTCAGAAGGAAGGCAGCGAGGAACATTTCCGCAGTCTGTGACTCAGGCACTGTGCCCAGCGCGCATTCCGCAGCCTTGTCAGAGACCAGTCTCCTGAGAGGTTAACCATGGCAACTTGGGCCACTGCAAAGCTCACCTTTGTAGCCTTTGCCCTTGGTCACCCCAATGACATCGATCATCTCGTCCTGTCCAAACACTTGGTTTACGGGGACCTGCTGCTCCAGCCTCTCGCGGGCCCAGTCCAGTTTTTCAGCCACTGTGCCTCCATTCACCTGGATTTCCATGAGGTGGGCCTTCTTCTGGCGCAGAGGAAGCAGGCGCATCTAGGGGGAAACGGGTACAGCTTAGCATCAAGCTCTCCTCCCACGAAGAAAAGTCTTGCCGTGACTCCCCGCTGGGTACAATTCCCCTTTCAACTCTAACACCCGAATCACCATCAGGATGAGCATCCTTAACTGACACATCAAGACACGCCAACTTCACCAGATCCTGGCACCAACTCGCCCCATGTTCCTGACCACTGTCCTTTTGGTCAGTTCTTCTGGGGCACTGCCCTAGTTTACCTGGGCCATCTAGCCTGCTATGTTAACTATGAGCAAAAGCCACTTTACTTTGGAGAGCAGGACACTGCACCTGAGTACAACTGTCAGGAATTAGAAAACAAATTCAAGCCTAAAACTTTTAGTTAAGAGGTACCCAGTGTCCTACACAGAACTTTGTCCAGTAATGGGCACATACTACAAGTCAGCACTAACGTGGTTGTCACTACATGAGAACAAAGTCCTTATGAATCGGGGTGTACACCCAGGATAACGGTCCAGACCACAAGACACACCCACTCTAACCAAGCCAGCCAAAGGCTCCTTCAGCTCTCAAGTCAGGTCTGAAGTGCAAACAGCCAGAATGCCCCCACTGACTATTCACTATTTTCATTCAGTCCGGCACTGACAGCAATCATGAGTCACCAATTTCTTCAATCAGTTTGCCTTAAAATGGGATATGGTTTCCCTAATTAAGAGCCAGGAGGAACACAGTGCCCTCTGCTGGCAAATGAGACACCAACCCACAAGTATGGAGGCACTGGATGCTTCTCAAGCCACCTTCCAGTTGACCTTAACTCAGCCCCAGGAACCAGGCTTCAAGGGCAGGAAAATGCCTGGACCGTGGTGTTGCTGTAACTTAAACAAGCCCCAGGCTGCTTACCGGCCTAGCTCCGTCACTGGAAAGTACGCATGAGGAATCTGACCCAGTCTCAGCATCCCCCTAACATGCTCAGGCTTGGCACAAAATCAGTTTGAGCTGAGGGATCGACTCAAACGACCGAATCTCAAATAGGTGGCATCTGATATTCAAAGCCACACATTATACCTCACCTCCATGGACAGGAAGCAGCCAAGTTGCCCTCTTGGGCACATTGGGGAGTACTCACCTGGGTGTGGGCGATGACGCGGATAACCTGGCAGTATTTCTTCATGCTGTTGAAGTCCTTCTCCAGCTGCTTCTTGCCATCGTCATCCTGCCACTTCTTGCAGTATTTGGTGAAAGCCTTCTTCTTAGATTTGTGCCTTCAGGAGCAGAGCAGAGTTGGGGACGGGGGCCGGGTGCAGGCCTTCATCACCCCTCCGAGGGGTGAGCGGAAGGCACACGGGCACCACGTGGGGATGGGGCTCATTGCCGGCTTCTAAGGAGCCTTTTCCACCGGCAAGCGGAGCCTGGATGGAGCTCATCGGGCAAAGCCGAGCGGAGCTGAGCAGAGGTCCACAAGATTAATTCAAGTCACAAACATTCGAATGCACACTAATTCTTGCTCCAGCCTAGCCTTTACACAGACCACATCCCAGGGCAGGACTGGGACAGTTCCACTGCTCTCAGTGTCTAAATGGACTCAGTACCTTCCAGCAACCAGGACAATACTAAAAACTGAATCCTCCACCAACACACCCACTAAGCTGAACATAAAGGGATCTCCAGGTGCTGCTCCCAGCTCAGAAACCGTCAATGCTCAAGGTCCGTCCCCAGGAAGTGTTCTGTTTAAGAAGCAACTAACTCTTAACACCAGAGTAGCCCCTCCCCTACTAGAGGGGAGCCCTGCACAGGGTGCTTCTCTCCAGCTCCCAACTTAGGGCCTGCTCGGTCTCCCCCTCCCTTACCAGTTCTTATAGAAGCGCCTTTTGCACTCGTCACTGATATGCTCAGCAAAGATGGTCTTGAAGGTACGAAGGCCTCGGGGGGTTTCCACGTAGCCCACGATGCCCACCACCACCATGGGTGGCGTCTCCACAATGGTCACAGCCTCCACAACTTCCTTCTTGTTCACCTCTGCAAAGAAAGCAGATAGTCAGATTCGAGTGTGCTAAGATCCCCCACAAGGGGATACAGTATTTTGTAGAAAAACATGAAGTGCTCACATAGGTCACAAGGACAACCTGCTTCAGGTAACAGAAGGTTACAGAAGCAGGGCCACATCAGCAATCTAGACTCCCAAAGGGCTGCCCTTGCTGCACACGCCATTAACGCAAAAGACATATGATCCTAGTAAGAGGCAAATTAACAGCCTGGCTTCAGTTCTTATCTCAGAAATCTCTAAAAGCCAATTCCTTATTATCTAAGTAATACATACTAAGGAAGTATAATGGGGTATCACAACAGCTGAGTTGATGCAGACATCAACTGTCTAACGTTAACATACTACAAGGAAGTAACCAGTGCTGTCCTACTTGGCGACTTTTAGACGTCAAACCTCACAACCCAGGGACGTGGAGAGTATTCAAACTTTTTAGTCAATATACTTCTCTATTCTGTGGCTGACAACTCACCATGCTCGAGTTCAATACATCATTCAAAGCAAACAGTGTCAGCCAAGGGTAGTCTGGGAACATTAACCAGTCCTAAAATATGTCATCTCCACCCTATCGTGGGATTGTTGATCTCTTAAGTCTGTCTCCCTGACAGCTCAGCTCCAACTAATCTGTGCCCACCCTCAATTCCTACCTCCCTACCACCAGCAGCTTAGAGAATGCAGCGTGTACGTACTGGATCCTGGCCTATCGACTTCACGCACAATGTGAGTCATGCCAGCCTTGTAGCCCAGGAAGGCTGTGAGGTGAACAGGCTTGGATGGGTCATCCTTGGGGAAGCTCTTCACCTTCCCACGATGCCGGCTGCTGCGCTTCCGAGGCAAGAAGCCCAGGGACCCATGCCTGGGAGCAGAGAACTTCCTGTGAGACTAGGAGAAAATGACTAACATTAGCATCTGAACTTGTAACTAACTCATTTGTCTTGATTCTCAGCAATGCTGAATCCAAATGAGACCCGTGTAAATGCTGAATTAGGATCCCTTTTTGCAGGGTCATACATCCTGAAACAGTATTCAACTAAATGAGGTGAAGCTTCATCTCAAATCCTCATCCGCTTTTCTCTAAATGGGAGAAAAGCACATTAAGTGCTGACATTAAAAATAGCTTAACAGGTGGCTTTATGGGCGAGTCAGAGTCTAACCACAAAAGAAAATTCTGGGTCAAACTGCTGGGTAACAGACAATGACACTAAAAAGATCCTCCAGCTACAATAACACATAGGCCACTAGAACTCGACAGAGCCAAATCAGAACGTGACAATCAGCAGCACAGCCTCTGTCCGCCCGTCAATAAGTTCATCATCTGTGGTTTCTGGGAACTCTAGAGGCCTGAGTCCTATCAACCGCCCCCGACATTTCAGAATGAGGACTTAAGAGCCCTTGCCCTAGTCTCCCCCTGATGCTCTGATTTCTGCACTGCCCAGTTTAACAATTATACGGCCAAGTGCCCCGACTCAAGGTCCTCCTGGCCAAAGCGCTCATGGACTCCAATATCGATTAGCCCTAAACAAGGTCGAGACCCAGAAATCCAACGGCTTGAAAATTGTGGGGGTCCGGGCCCCGCTGCCTAGCTCCCGCACCAAGGCCTCTCGCCACCAGCCGACCCGCAAGTCCAAGGCCAGCCGCCGGTGTTTCAGAAAATAGGCCTGGCTGCGGATCCCGCCGAGATCCCCGCACTCCCAGAGCAGGCTCCCGGCGCCGGGAGAGCCGAGATGGCGACGATGCGCCACGGATTCAGCCACGCCACCACTACAAAGGAAGAGGCCGCCATATCATTACCCACCATGCCGCCGCCGAATGCCGCCGATAGAGGTCGGGCGCCGCTCGGCGCTCGATATATAAAGTCCAGCCTGGCTCCGCCTCTTCCGGCGTGCGAGCGCGCACCCGCGGCGGACGTCAGGTCGAGGCGTGGGTACGGGTGCCGTCTGCACGCACGCTCGTCCTCGCCCAGCGGTCGTTCCCAACTAAACGTTGATTTCCCAGGCAGGAGTCGGAGCCCCTACGGCGAGCGGCTGGGTTCAAACTTAGTGAAAAGCCTCGGAAACGCTGGTAAAGAACTGGAATGCAATAAACCTACGGCCATAGGCGGCAATCAGATTCCATGAAACGTGCCGTTCGGCTTTAGGAAGGTGGATGCGTCGCTTTTCGTATGAAACGCAGTCACCTCTGGAATGGAATAACCCAGCTGTGGTCTTCAGTCCGCAGCGCTTTCACACGTGGTATCCGTTTCCGCCCCACAGAGTAGATCAGCATTGTTGCCATTTTGCAGGCACATTGAGTTGGAACGAGTTGCCCATTCCCACCTGCTCTAAGTTGGAAACAAAAGACCGAACCCCTGGTTTTCCGGCTCCAATCTAGAGCCGCTTCCACGACACCAGCTTGCCTGCAATGCGTCCTGATTTCAGGGAACCCCCCGCCCCCGACACACACACACACACACACACACACATGCACACCCAAGCCCCGTGTCGCCATTCCTCCCAGTGTCCCGTCGCAATGGCCCGAGCGTGGTTCTGAAGGTCTCTTGAGGGGGTCTGGGGTCATGGGTCCAGCCGCCCAGCGTCACGGAACCTGGCCTTCCAGACCCTCTGCATGAAGGTACCCTTGCTGTTTTCTGCCGGGGCTCCCAGGTGACCCAGGAGGCTCCTAACCTCTCCCTGCCTCCGGACTTGCCCCTCCAAATCTTTCTAAGAATCAAATCTCATTCTGTTACTTCCCATGCCCCTCACCCTGCATTGTTTCCTCAAGATTAAGCGTTAATTCCTGAGGCTGCCCCCACAAGGCTCTGCCCTAACCAACCACTCCAGCTTCTTCCCTGCAGTGGACATTCTCCCCCCTGTCACCTTCCACCTTCCTCCCACCCGGTTATGGCCTTTGATTCCCCTCCTGGGCATCGCTCAACACCGTTGTTAAAAAACATTCTCATTTAATCCTCACACCATCCCGGAGGGGCAGCGCTGACAGATCCTCAGTCCCTTATTAAATCTGTGGGGCCAGATGTGTTTCTAAATTCAGCATTTTTCATGTTTTAGATAATATCATGCAATATGGTGCACATACTGTATATTATGTAATCCTCCCAAAACTCTGATGAAATACATTAATTAATTCTGTAAAGAAACATGAATATTCACATTAAGTGGGATAGATATAAATAGCCTCCCAACAGTTCAAGGCTGACTTAACTGCTTAAAAAATTGAGATCAGTGTGGTTTTTGCCACCAAATGACTTAAATTTTTTTATTTCATAATTGCAGAGAAGGGATTATGATACATATTATCCTTTCTTACAGAGAAAACTAAGTTTCAGGCCAAGAGGACAGAATTTGACAAAAATCGCACAATTCGTGAAGGACAGCTCAAGTCTGAGTGAATTTAGATTGAGTTTTCATGACATCAGACTCAGGGTTCAGTAACCCCATCCCTGGAAAAGGAGCTCTGGGTCCTGAGTCACTCACTCACTCAACAAGAAATTCTTACTGAATACCTGCTCTGTGCCAGGTAATGCGCCAGACTGTGAGAATATAGAGGGGATCGAGAAAGCCATCGTAACGGACCAAATAAGACTAAAATTGTAATAAGGGATGAAGTACAGCATAGGAATATAGTCGATAATATCGTAATGACTATGCATGGTGCCAGGTGGGTCCTAGACTTACTGGAGGTGGGGGGTGTGGGGATCACTTTGCAAATTATATAAATGTCTAACCACTATGTTGTACACCTGCAATTAATATAAAATAATATTGAATGTCAAAAAAAATCGTGGTGAGGGTTCAAAAAGATTTAACAAACAGTGTCACTGAAGATCCTGGACAGACCGTTCCCCTTCTGCAGTCATGAGAGAGGACAGCCTCAACAGGCTGCACTGTCATGCCAGTTGTGCATATAGCTCACTGGGATATTATTGCCTTGGGCCTCAGTTTCCCCATCTGTCGAGTGAGGGATTCTTTCCTCATTTGTGTACTGAGGGCTGCTCTGCCTAAGAATGACACTAAGGGGCCACCTATATTGGGAGAGACCAGTTAAAGGATGGGGATAAGGTAGAAGGGCTTTCATTGATGCAAGCCATCCGGGTGGTGACCTGGAAAAGGGCACTGAAGGGGACATGAAGGAGCAAAACCATGAAGGAGATATTTAGGATGGACAGGACCTGGGACTGGGGGCAGGGAGAAGGAGCAGGGAGCCCGGGAGTCAGGGTATCCATTTTGGAATCCTGAGCAGATGTTACATTTAGAAGGGATAGATTAATTTATATATGTAAGTTTAGATTCATCTGTGGGGTTCACCATATCCTTTTCTCCTTCCAAGAACATGTCTAAGTCTACACCAAGATGTATGCAACTCAACAAGAAAAAAGTAAGGAAGTGAGAGAAGGAAAATAAGATAAAGCAGAGAGGGATCACACCCAAACACACACTGTAGAACTGTTTACACCAGAGTAGTCCTGCCATTTAGTTCCAAGCCTCTGTGAGGCCAAATAAAAGAGATAAATACGATTAGTAACGTGATTCAAATATCCACACAATAAAAACAAACCAGTGGCAAGAAGGAGTTCACCATGCCTGAAATAAGGCTTGAAACAAACTTCTCTGGGGAGACACGGTTCCCCTAAAGGGGCCAGAGTGGCATGTTGCTGATGACACCCTGAACATCACCCCACAGTGAACACACAATGGTTGGGCACCCAGTGCAAACCAGTGAACTCCTGACACCAGGCCGATCTGATCCTCACAAGCTGTTTACAAGGGGCCAGAACAAGGGGGTTGGGTTACCTGATCCTGGATTTCTGGTTTAATCCAAGGATGAAATCCAGAGTCTGGAAAGAAATGGATTGCTTTTATTTACAAAAGTTCCTCCATCAATGCTGTTTTCAAAATCGAACTTCTAATGAGCGGAAAGGGTCCGAGGTTTTGCTTAAATACCTGAAGGACAGATGTTCCCTGCTGCCAGGTAAAACCCAAGCTGTGGTCTTGCTATAGCAAAGGTTAGGAGGCCACGGGGAGGAACAGAATGGGGGAGCCGGAGGGCAAGACAGGAGCTCAGTCAGGCAGCTTCGTTGTGAGGGTTTTTCGACGTCCACCTCCTTTAGCAGACTGGAAGCTTTGTGTCAGCAGAGACTGTTCTGTTCCCATGTGCCCAGCCCCACTGCAGGCCTAGCCTGGTTCACACTGGTCAGATGAGGGCTTGAACACAGGAGGCCCCAACTAGAACATCACAGTTTCACTTTCAGAGGCTGCCTCCCTTGCCCATTGAAGCAATAATGCCCCTCTCTTTGACATGAGCTCACATTCTGATCTTTTGTGCTGTCATTGATTGTTGCAAAACCCCCTGGCCCAGATGACAGGGCATTTTGGCCGGAGGGTCAGTTAATATGAGCTTGTGGCATGAGCGTAGCCCCATGCCCCCAGGGTGGACGCCTGGGCGCAGAGCCTCTGGGTCATGAAGGACCCTACTCCCTGCTCCTCCGCCACCAGCTGTCGGGAGGATGCCCCGCAGAATGGGGGCCGACTGG
>NW_011888926.1:3431203-3435627 GCF_000151845.1 Pteropus vampyrus | reverse complement strand
TGAACACAGGAGGCCCCAACTAGAACATCACAGTTTCACTTTCAGAGGCTGCCTCCCTTGCCCATTGAAGCAATAATGCCCCTCTCTTTGACATGAGCTCACATTCTGATCTTTTGTGCTGTCATTGATTGTTGCAAAACCCCCTGGCCCAGATGACAGGGCATTTTGGCCGGAGGGTCAGTTAATATGAGCTTGTGGCATGAGCGTAGCCCCATGTCCCCAGGGTGGACGCCTGGGCGCAGAGCCTCTGGGTCATGAAGGACCCTACTCCCTGCTCCTCCGCCACCAGCTGTCGGGAGGATGCCCCGCAGAATGGGGGCCGACTGGCCAGAGGCGCCTGGCAGCTCCTGCTCCTGCTCCTGTGCAGCCCTGGCCTGGTGAAATTCTATGCGCGCCTGCTGGGGCTGCATGTGGCCATGACAAATATGGCCTCCCACTGCCTTGCGGTCTATTTGCTGGGCCTCTGCATCCTGTGGTACAGCAGCCTGCAGCTCGGTGGGAGGCTCACCGTCATCCTGGCCCGAAAGCTGTTCGTGGACGTGCTGCTGCCAGTCCAACAGGCCTTGGGGCAGCCACTGACCATCGCATGGGCCTGGGGCCTTCAGACGCTGGTCACCCTGATCCACAGAGCCCACTGCGGCATCCTGTGGCTCCTGCGGTGGAAGGGCGGCCTAGCCCTGCTCTCCGTGGCCCAGTGGGCCTACTACAGCCTAGTCAACTTCCGCCACGAGAATAGCAAGGCCTTGGAGCTGCTGCTGCGGGCTGTGTTGCAACAGGTGGCCGTGTCTCTGCTGGTCCGCTGCCTAGAGAGATTGTTGGTGGCCATGGGACAGGTGGCCCGGGTCATGCAGCACAGTGGCCTCCGACCCCTGGAGTGGGCCAGGCCATGCGGGGCAGCTTCCAAAGACCTGGATGCAGTTACCGCCATCCTTCCAGCCACCACTGTTCCTTTGAGCCAGCGCTTCCCTGGACCCGACCCAGCCATCCTGAGCAGGCTCACGCTGGCCTCCATTAGCCTGTGCCTCAGGATTAGGGACAAGGATGCCAGCAAGGGAAAAGGAGGCTGTAGATTTGGGGCCACCAACATGCCCATTCACACCAGGTTCCAGAGCAATAGGACAAGCAAAATGGCCTTCAGATCATCTAAGCAGGCGCTCGCACAGCAAGTCAAAGCGACCTGTGTTTTCATCATTCTTCTGTATATCTATGCCGTGTCTCTCTTCGTGCAGATCTTAAAATAAATGATCAAGTGTGAACTGGCCTCTGGTATATGTCTGGCTTGCTTTGTCGGTAAGAGATCGAATGGCATCAGATCTGTCCCCTAGCCTTTACCGGGCTGGGTACAAGAGTGGGTGGTATGCGATATGCAAGTTACATGCTTACCAGAGGCTGGGCTGGGGGACCTAGTCTCTGCTCTGTCGCTACTGTATGTCCTTGGGGAGATCCCTTCACCCTTCTCAGCCTCATTTTCCTTTTCTGTAAGTAGAGATAATAGGACTCCAGGGAGAGAGGATATATAAAAATGTGCTGTATGTAAATTGTAGAGTGCTCTTCCCTAATTACCCTAACAAGGCCTTGGTGGACACTTTCATATTGTATTAAAGGACATAAAAAGAAGAACTGAATAAATGATGAGACATAGTCAATTCATGGATGGACTGACCTAATGTCTTTAAAATGTCAATTGTCTCCATATTAATCCATAAAGTTATTAGGATTCCAACCCAAATCCCAAGGGATTCTAAGATGTATATGGAAAATCAAGATTTTTAAAAATGTAAAGCATTTTTGAAAAAAAAAAAATGGAGCCAGAGTAGGGACTTACTCTATCAACTATTAAGACGTATTACAAAATCACAGTAACAAAAACAATATGGTAGAGGCAGAAAACAGGCAGATGAATGGACTAGAAAGCAGAGAGAGCCCAGACATCAGCTGGCTCCAAATGAGAAGTTGGTACATGAAAAGGTGACAACATAAACCAGTGGGGAAAGCATGGAACATTTAGCAGATAGAGTTAGGGAAACTGGTTCACTACACGAAAAAATAAATATGGAGCTTGTAGTTGGTTGCCTAGTTGTCCTCAAAAGATATGTCTGCCTGGAACCTGTGACTATGGCCTCAAAGTAACTCTTACATTAAAGAGGCATATTTTGGGGCAACATATTCTGGTTTCCTTCAATGATGGTTCTGTACAGGGAAATAGTTCACAGCCTGTTAACCAGAATTGGGTAGATCTGTATATAGCAATGAGAAAAGACTTTCAAGAGACATTGGTAAGTAACAAAAGCAAATCATGGAACAACACAAATGCTATAATCCCATTTATTTAAAAATTAGATACATGCCTATGCACATAGAAGTGAGTAAATGCATATACAACCAACCGGAAAGTGACTTATCAAACTGGATACTTCTGAGGAGTGCAGTGAGCGTAAGGAGTGGGTGTGAAGGCAGCTTTCCCAGATGGTTCTGTACACCCTGCTGTATTCTTCACAAGAATAAACTCATTCTTAATTACTTGTGCAATTTTTAAAAATAAAAATCAAAGTGAACTTCTGAGAAGAAACAGAAAAGGAATCATCTGGACTTTTTCAAAATATAGATACCACCCCGGGGCCTGCTAAATCAGAAGCTGGAGGACGGGGAAGCACAGCCATGGTGTGAAAGAACACCAGGTAATTCTGAAGGGCACACTCAGGTGGGGAAGAGTTTGGGCAAATCATCTGAACTGAAAATCCAAGTAATTGTAAATGTCTTTTCTACGTATCCAAAAGCTCCTCCGAGACATTACAAAGTTCATGCTGGGAGCCTTTGAGCAAATCTCTTTCTGTCTCCGGGTCTGAGTCCCTTCTGGAAAATAAGGGGGTTGGACCAGAATCTCTTTAATAGATGGTCCCAGGTCGCTTCCACTTACCTTTAGGATTATAGATGGGCCGTGTTTCTAATCCAACTAACCAAAACCTACTACTATGTTGTTAAAAACAAAATACATCAGATGACTGCTCTGATGTATTAGTTCATGTGACTATGGATTGCTGGCAAGTTTACCTGGTAAAGTCTGTAGGGCTGGTCAGAATAAAAGCAGAAAATCACCCCTTTAAAGTCCCTAATTGAATCAGGCAAGGATCTCCAAGAGACATTAAAACAACTGGGTGAAACACAGTTGGGAAACAGGTTAGTCATGCAAATTATCACCTACAGATTAATTATTAATTACCCAGGAACAGTGGACTTCAACAACAGGGAGACTGGTGGTCAACACTTTATGCAGACAGCAGCACTCACAAGTGGGACAACCTGGGACGGTGTCCTTCCCAGCAGGGTACACTGTGAAATGCATTACATCATTCGTGAACTAAGTGTCTAAATGTTTAATGTCTGCACGATGGTGAGGAAACAGATAAATCCAGCCTCTCCGGCCTCCACATTCACCTCACTCCTCCATTTCAGCCCCTGTAAGTTTATTGCAACTCCCACAGATGGAGTTTTCAATATGCACAGAAGTAACACATATGCTGACTGTATAAAAAGCAGGGAAGGTAAAGGGCCTTCCACAGTGGTGAAAGTTTTAGATTCCATTCGTATCGGTCAAGGTTCTCTAGAGACACAAAACCAACAGATCAATCATAAATATATATTTGATTTATTTCAAGGAATTAGTTCATGTGACTATGGATTGCTGGCAAGTGTAAAGTCTGCAGGGCTGGTCAGGCAAGAGCTGACACTGTAGTCTTGAGTCTCAAATCTATAAGGCAGGCTGACAGACTGGGAACTCAGAAAGGAGTTGATGTAGTCTGGAGTCTGAATTCCTTCCATTCTGGGAAGGCTCAGTTTTGGCTTTTAAGGCCTTCAACTGATTAGATGAGGCCCATCCACATTACTGAGAGTAATCTTTGCTTAGTCAACTGACTGTAAGTGTTAATTACATCCATAAAATACTTTCGCAGCAACATCTAGGCTAGTGTTTGACCAAACAACTGGGCAGCACGGCCATCACTATACCAAAGCATTTAATCACTGTTATCATCCACCTCACTAATTCATCCTTTAGCTGTTTCCATGCTACTGTATTCTCTAGCTATTGTATTCTTTTGCTATTGTATTCTTTAATTTTTATATTTTTCATTCCTAATACTTCTAATTGATTCATTTTTATTATTTCTTTTTCCTCTTTTATATTGCTAATGTCTTCTCATGTCTCCTTATTGTGCATATTTTAAATTCTTGGTTTGTTTGTCCTAACACCCTGCTCCAAACGGTAGATGTCGTGCAGTTTATTGCCTTTATTTTCAGGGAGTTGTATGACTCAGATAGCCACTTATTTTAGCCTCTGAGAAAAAACCAGCTCCTAGTGTGTGTTAGTCCCAAAATATTTAAGTAGAGGGAGGAAGAGCTCAAGGGGCAAAAAGCTCTGGGCTCCA
>NW_011888926.1:3424878-3431153 GCF_000151845.1 Pteropus vampyrus | reverse complement strand
CAGCAACATCTAGGCTAGTGTTTGACCAAACAACTGGGCAGCACGGCCATCACTATACCAAAGCATTTAATCACTGTTATCATCCACCTCACTAATTCATCCTTTAGCTGTTTCCATGCTACTGTATTCTCTAGCTATTGTATTCTTTTGCTATTGTATTCTTTAATTTTTATATTTTTCATTCCTAATACTTCTAATTGATTCATTTTTATTATTTCTTTTTCCTCTTTTATATTGCTAATGTCTTCTCATGTCTCCTTATTGTGCATATTTTAAATTCTTGGTTTGTTTGTCCTAACACCCTGCTCCAAACGGTAGATGTCGTGCAGTTTATTGCCTTTATTTTCAGGGAGTTGTATGACTCAGATAGCCACTTATTTTAGCCTCTGAGAAAAAACCAGCTCCTAGTGTGTGTTAGTCCCAAAATATTTAAGTAGAGGGAGGAAGAGCTCAAGGGGCAAAAAGCTCTGGGCTCCATAAGACAGCTCCAAGCACTCCTTGCTGACGCTGCTGCCAGGTGATCAAGGTTTCACCTTCAAACACTTAGAGTGAAGCTGGGGAGGAAACCTTCTGCCAGCTGTCATCCCTGAGTCCGGCCGATTTAGAGAGGAGGGGTGGGTGAGTGAATCCTGACGGAGGCTGGTCGGGCGTCCACACCTATACTCAACTCCTCACAGGGCTTTTGGTCGCTGATACTGTGTCCTTCCAACAGGCACAGAGTTAGTTTTTGTGAATAGTGTGAGATAGGAACCCGACCTCATTTCTTTCCCCATATGGATAGCCAGTTTTCTCAGCGCCACTTACTAAATGGTCCATCTTCCATTTACAGGGTCACTTGTGCTGTATATCACATTTTCATATGTTCAATAATCTATTTCTGGGCTCTGTGGTCTGTTCCATTGTTCTTTTTGTCTATCTTATGTACTATAGCTTTGTAATAAACCTTTATATCTGCTCTCTCTCTCATAGAACTTATTCTTCTTTCTCGAAATTGTATTAGCAATTCTTGGCCCTTTGTTTTTCCATGAGAATTTTAGAATCAGCTTAACAAGTTCTGCAAAAACTTTATTGATATTTGCATTGGAATTGCATTGGCTGCATAGATAATTTTGAGATCTTTACAATATTGAATCTTCACACCTGGTTATCTTGGAATATCTCTCTATTTTTTAAAGGTCTTTATCGCCCTTAAGTTTTAGAACTTCCTTCCCAAAGATCTTGTCCACCACCACCCCCCTTTTAAATTATTCCTAGTTGTCTTCTTCTTTAAAATATGTTATTAATGGCTCCCCTTTTGGCTGTGGGAATATAAAAATGCAACTGGTTTTGGTATTTTGATACTGATAAACAAACTTACTAAACTCATCAAATCTCATAATTTGACGACATATTTGTTAGAGTTTTCTATGTAGAGCAATCATACCATCTGAAATTAATAAATATTTATTTCTTCCTTTCTAATCTTCATACCTTAGATCATTTTTTTTCTTGTCTTACTGTGCTGGCTGGGACCTCTAAGGCGATGTCGGATATAGTAATGGCCAGCGTTCTTTTTATTCTCCAGTATTTAAAAAGAATGCTTTCAATGTTTCATCTATTAAGTATACTCTTCCCACGGGATTTTTGTAGATAATCTTTATTAAGTAAAGGTCATTCTATTTTTAATTCTGTAAGAGATTTTACATGGCATGGGTGGTGATTTTATTGAATAGTTTTACTGCATCTACCAACATGATCATGTAGTTTTTTCCCTTGTAATCTGTTCATATGAGAAATTACACTTGTAGATTTCCTAATAATAAATCAAGTTTGCATTCCTAGGATAAACCCAACTTGTTCGTGATATAGTATCTTTTTATACATTGCAGGCTTAAGTTTGCTAATATTTTCTAAGCACTGTTCGAAATGACATTCATGAGTGAGATTGGCCTGAACTCCCTCTCTTGTACTATCTTTGATTTTGATGTCAAAGTATTCTAACCTTACAAAATAAGTATTCCCGCTTTTTTACTCTAAAAACATTTGTGTAAAAAATGGAATTATCTGATTTTGGGTGGCTGGTGAAATTCACTCATAAAATCATCTGGGCCCTGTATTTTATTCATGGCTAGATTTTTAACCATGTTTTAGCTTCTTTAATGGTTATAAGATTGTATAGATTTTTCTATGTCCTGTTGAATCGGTATTAGTAAGTTATATTTTTTTCTATGACTTCGTAGGAAATTGTCCATTTTTGTCTTTTTTCAAATTTATTGGCATAAAGTTATTCACAATATTTTCTATTTTTTTATGATACTGATGATGATGATGATGATGATGATGATGATGACTTTAAATCTCTGCTGCATCTGTAGGTATGGAGTCTTTTTCATCCCTAAAATTGTTTATTCAAGCCTTCTTTTTCATTGATCAATCTTGCAAGAGATTTGTCAGGTTTTTGGTCTTTTCAGAGAACCAGTTTTTGGCTGTATTGATTATTGTAATATTTTCCATTTATTAAGTTATTTTTTATTTTTATAATTTCTTTGCTTCTAATTTTGCATGGTTCTGTTGATCTGTATTTGATTTCTTAATATGGTTGCTTTGCTCATTAATTTTCAGCCTTTCTTCTAGTGTAAGCATTTAAATTTAAAAAATTCCTACTGTCTACTACTTTAGATGTATCTCCCAAATTATAATTTTAATTATTTTTCAGTCTTAAGTATTTTCTAATTTTCATTATGATTTTTCCTTTATCCTTGGGCTATCTAGTAATGTGTTTTAAAGTTTTTACTTATGGGGTTTTTGAATGTTTTTTGTTTGTTTTTGTTAACTATTTCTTTTCTTTTTTTTTTTTAAAGCTTACCATACCAGGTAATCTCCCATCCAAGTACTAAGCAGGCCCAACCCTGCTTAGCTTCTGAGATCATACGAGATCCCATGCATTCAGGGTATATGGCCATAGACCTTGTTAACTAGTTCAAACTTAATTGTATTGTGGTCCAGAAAAATGATCTCTATATTACTGATTCTTGGAAATTCGATAAGAAATTTGATGAGAAATGCTTGAAGTTCGCTTTGCTTTAAAAGAATTTTTATTCTCCAATTGTTAGGTACACTCTTCTATATATGCCCATTATATAAAGCTTGTTTGTTATATCTTTTCTAAAATGATGCAGAATGTGTCAATATCTTAAGGTTCTGTCAGTTTTAATTGAATATATTTTGCATCGATTTTATTTTATATCGTGAAGATTAATAAAGGAAACCTCAACTAAAATTGGAGTCAGGAAGGCCTGTAGAGGGAGCTCTCACACCCTGCCACTCATCCTCAATTAGTCCAAACAGGAGACATACTGTGCACCTTCAATAGGAAGCTGTGTCTACTTTGCTACCCCCGCAGGAGGAAGATTTTCTTCTTGACCAGCAACAAGCCCCCTGAACTGTCATTTTTCCTCTGTCAGTGACTTCCTTTGTCCCACCCTCCTTTCTGTTTTGTGTAACTCTTCAGAGTATCTCCCTGCTTGCTAAATGAAATGCTGCCTGACTTCGATGAATTGTTTAATAAAGCTGATCCGATCTTCTCATTTACTAAGTCGAATTTTGTTTTTTAACAACATATATAAGTGTTATGCACAATTTTAGACATATTTTCTTGGCAACTTGAACTTTATATCCCATTATATAGTGATGTTATCTCTCACTAAATACTTTTTCTTCTAAATTCCGTTTTGTCTGATATGCCTATAGATCTATTAGCCATCTTTTGTTTAATATGTGCCTAGTATATGTTTTTTTCTTCTTTTTGGCTTTAGAAATTCTACGTTCTCTAAGTCAGAGTCCCAGGCAGGGCCCCCTGCTGTTTTATTTTCTTTGTTTCCTTTCCCAGTGGCGGTGTGCCGCCCTTGCCACACTGGCTTCAGGAGCCTGGCTCAGGTTTTGCTTCTTGTGGAGCGTATTCTTCTATTACTGAATACAAGCCGAAGCTTCGGTGTCCACTTGGATCCAGAGGCCAAGGCCTGTGGTTTCAGCCCTCTCTTCCTTGCTCTGCGTATGGTGCAGAAGTTTCTGTTAACTTATTGTTATGGTTGTTACCTATTCTCGCTCAGCAAATTACTCCACAACAGTGGCTCAAATCAACATCCCTTTTTTTTTTTTTTTATGTGTCATGATGTTGTGCTTCAGGAATTTGGGCAGGGCTCAGCTGAGTGATTCTTCTTTTCCATGTGGCATCTACTGAGGACACTCGGTGTATTCAACTGGTACGTGGATCAGTCTGGAGGGTTCAGGACAGTGGCGGTGATGGCTAGTAGACTGGGCGTAGCTAGGACTCTGGTCCTGAGTATGACCATGAAGTCTCGGTGGTCTCAACATAGACTTCTTATATAGCAGCTCAGGGCTGAGAGGGTTTGAAGAGATGGAAAGTAAAAGCTGATATTTTCTTGAGGCCTGAGCCAGGAAAACAGCACAGTGTCATTCCACTGATCAGCCAATCAGAAGCCCGCCCATATTCAAGGGGAGGAGACACAGACCCAACCTCTCTACCGGAGGAGGGTCAAAGAACTTGTGACTGTATTTCATCAGCCTGAACAAATGTCTAGAAGAATGTGCAATACATAGGCTTAGGGCTAAGTGTTCATAGGCTCACTTGGTTCACTAAGTGTCCGCTTCCTCCCTCCCTTTCTTGAAATAAGGTGGGACTGTCGGATCAAACAGCACATTCTATAGTAAATTGAAACACATTACCAAACAGTTCTCCAGAAAGGTACCTGAGACAAAGTTTTAAGATTATAATTATGCTGTGGCTCATCGACTCAATACAATGAATGCGTTTTCCCCCTTCGCCCCCGCATCTCCACACTCAAAGAAAATAGGCCTAACACCTTAGATTCCGTAGCGGCCTCAAGGGGGCAGCAGAGAAGGAACAAAGGCTTAGATGCGGCTAGGCCTGGGCTGGGAACTCAAATTACCTATTAGGGTTTGCAAAGGCTTGACCTGCAAAGAACAACCTGACTTCCTCCTTCTGCCTTGCTGCTAATGCAGAATGCGTGAATACAGATGGTGGAAAAGGAGGATGTTTCTATTACCTGCAGTGTTAGCTATAAAGTAGAGGTTCATGGACGAGCCTGGGAACCTACCTACCATTCACAGCTTTGTGTTTCTAAAAAATGTCTGCATACCTGGTTATATGTAACTACCTTGACAACCAACCGGGGCAGGAAGGCTAATAACGTTTGTTTACAAATGTCATTCTTTGCACCAGGCACTATTCTAAGTTCTGTGCATTCCCTCATTTAATCTTGACAATAATCCTCAGAGGTAGATACTATGCTTATTTCCATATTTTTTTTTTTCAGATGAGGAAATAGGCCCAGAGAGGATCAGTCATTTACCCAAGGTCACACAGTGATTATGGGGTGAAGCCAGGACTTCCACCCAAGAATATCTGAGTCTGAAGCTCAGGGTCCCAAACAGCACCCTTTCTAAGATTTAATTCATTAGAGTGATCAAATCTTGTGCTGGAATGTTAGGGACAGTCTCTAAATTCTTCACTCCTTATGCTTCCATGCCCAGCACAAAGCCTTATGCAAGGTGGGCTTCAAATAAATATTTATTGAATAAATAAATGAATGAATATGAGTCACTAATCTGAATATTAATCATTGATTCGGCCCATCACACTTGCACACTTTTTTCTCCTTTTTAAAAAAAATTAAGTCTAATTTACCTATAGTGAAAAGCCTTTTTATGGACAGTTCTGCAAGTTTTGACAAACATACATAGTTAATTGTGTAACCATCACCATAAACGAGATATGAAATAATTCCGTTATCTCTCTAAATTTCTCCAAGCTCGTTAGTAGTAAATTCTACACCCGATACCCGTACGCCATCCCCGCTCCCAGCCCCTAGCAACCACTGATCTGTTTTCTGTCTCTATAGTTTTGCTCTTGCAAGAATGTCACATAAAGATAATCATGCGACTGGCAATTTTTTGAGTCTGACTTCTTTCACTTAATACAATGCATTTGAGTTTCACCCGTGTTGTCAAAAGTGTTATCTTTTTATTCCTTAGTCATATTCCATTATATGGATGTTCCACAGTTTGGTCATACATTCCCCATTCGAGGGACGTTTGGGTTATTTCCAGGTTTTGGCTATTAAATATTGCTGTGAACATTGTTGTACAGAGTTTTGTGTGAACCTAACTATTTATTTTTCTAGAGTAAAGAGCTAGGCAAGGGATTGCAGGGTCGTACCGTCAATGTATAGTTAACTTTATAAGAAACTGCTAAA
>NW_011888926.1:3422611-3424828 GCF_000151845.1 Pteropus vampyrus | reverse complement strand
TTTTTTTTTTCAGATGAGGAAATAGGCCCAGAGAGGATCAGTCATTTACCCAAGGTCACACAGTGATTATGGGGTGAAGCCAGGACTTCCACCCAAGAATATCTGAGTCTGAAGCTCAGGGTCCCAAACAGCACCCTTTCTAAGATTTAATTCATTAGAGTGATCAAATCTTGTGCTGGAATGTTAGGGACAGTCTCTAAATTCTTCACTCCTTATGCTTCCATGCCCAGCACAAAGCCTTATGCAAGGTGGGCTTCAAATAAATATTTATTGAATAAATAAATGAATGAATATGAGTCACTAATCTGAATATTAATCATTGATTCGGCCCATCACACTTGCACACTTTTTTCTCCTTTTTAAAAAAAATTAGGTCTAATTTACCTATAGTGAAAAGCCTTTTTATGGACAGTTCTGCAAGTTTTGACAAACATACATAGTTAATTGTGTAACCATCACCATAAACGAGATATGAAATAATTCCGTTATCTCTCTAAATTTCTCCAAGCTCGTTAGTAGTAAATTCTACACCCGATACCCGTACGCCATCCCCGCTCCCAGCCCCTAGCAACCACTGATCTGTTTTCTGTCTCTATAGTTTTGCTCTTGCAAGAATGTCACATAAAGATAATCATGCGACTGGCAATTTTTTGAGTCTGACTTCTTTCACTTAATACAATGCATTTGAGTTTCACCCGTGTTGTCAAAAGTGTTATCTTTTTATTCCTTAGTCATATTCCATTATATGGATGTTCCACAGTTTGGTCATACATTCCCCATTCGAGGGACGTTTGGGTTATTTCCAGGTTTTGGCTATTAAATATTGCTGTGAACATTGTTGTACAGAGTTTTGTGTGAACCTAACTATTTATTTTTCTAGAGTAAAGAGCTAGGCAAGGGATTGCAGGGTCGTACCGTCAATGTATAGTTAACTTTATAAGAAACTGCTAAACCGTTTTCCTAAGTGGCTGCACCATTTTGCATTTCACCAGCAATGTACCAGAGTTCCAGTTGTTCTGAATTCTCATTAGCACTTGATAATTGGCAAATTAAAAAAAAAAATTAGCCATTTTAATAGGTGTGGGGAAGTACCTCATTCTGGTTTTAATTTGCATTTCCCTAACAACCAATAACGTTGAGCATCTTTTCATGTGTCTGGTTGCCATCTGTATATTTTCTTTGGCGAAGTGCATCTGTTCAAATCTTTTGTCCATTTTTTTTTAAAAGTGAGTTTTCTTATCACTGACTTTTTTAGAGTTCTTTACACGTTTGGGATGCAAATCCTTTCTCAGATATCCGCTTTGCACATATTTTCACCCAGACAGTGGTTTGCCTTTTTATTCACTTTTTTAACAATGTCTTCGATGAGTGTTTTTAACTTTGAGAAGTCCAATTTATCCTGTTTTCTTTTATGGGTCTTGCTCTTGGTATTGTATCTCAGAACTCTTTGCCCAACCCAAAGTCACAACAATTTTCTCACGTTTTCTTCTAGAAGTTCTATATATCATAGTATATATAAAATCACCTTATAAGTTTGTAGTATTAAATGAGATAATGGATGTAAAACCCTTAGCACAGGGCCTGACACAGAATTAACATTCAATACACAGAGCCTAAGATGGACATTGGCCTGTGTAATGTTTATAAGAGGTGCCCTCATACCCACCACACATTTCCTCCGGTGTCCTGTCATCACAGAATGTGAGATGTCATCACACAGTGTCAAAACCTCTGCAGACATCCTTGTCCAACTGCCCCTGGAACCAATGGAAGTAAATTGAGGCATAGAGAAATGCCCTAAGGACTCCAGGTTATCATGGGAGGAGCCAGACCTGGAAGGTGGTTTCACCCACTGGAGCGAGCACTCTGCCATGCAACCTCAGTTTCCACGAAACCTGGAGCTGTAGCCCAAGCTGTGATGTAGTGATGGAGACTATGGTCTATTTGTTGAGCACCTACTGTGTGCCAGGCCCTTGGCTACAGCAGTGAACAAGCCAGACAAAACCCACAGACAAGCAGAGGAAAACAATGAACAAATAATTACACAATTACCGGATTAACAAAGAGGATAGGGTGCTGATGGGGGAATGTCTCAAAGAATTTATTGCCCTACCTCAGCCTCCGCCTCTGGTGCCTGGTGTCTCTGGTGCCTCTCCAGGCTGGGGGTGGGAGCTGCGCAGACACAGGGACCCACATGACGTCAGCATAAAAGCAAGG
>NW_011888926.1:3418171-3421451 GCF_000151845.1 Pteropus vampyrus | reverse complement strand
GGCCAGGCCGGGGGTTGGGTGGGGGCGTGGGCAAGGGCGGCGTGCCCAGGTGGACCCCGACCCCACCGGACCCCCAGGCAGGGGCGCGGCAGCCCGCGGAAGCCGTCCTGCGGGGTTCCGGCTCCAGTCCGTCCCTCCTTCTGGGGCCCCAGGGGCTGGGGTCCCCACGCTCGTGGGGTATTCCCGCTGCCGTCCCCGAGATCCTTGCTTCCCGACGCCCCCCATTCGTGCGCTACCCCACCCCCCACCGCCGTGACCTCCAGGCCGCGGCCCTGCAGCTCGCGGCTCGGGTTGCGCGCGGCCGCCGTGGCTGACCAGAGACCGTGGGGACGGATCCCGGGTTTCAGGTGGCCTTTTCGGGGGGTGGATCAGGGCGTGGATCATTTGGCGGCGTTGCACGCCGCTCCTGTCGTGGACGTTTGAGGAGGAGAGGGCAGGGAACCCGGGTTTTTTTGCCTTAGCCGGGACAGTGTGGAGCGATGCGTCCAGCCTCAGACCTGGCTCGCACCCGGGACCTGCTTCTCCTTCGCAGCGTGACCTTGGGCTGGAAACCACACAAGAAACGTTCGCGGGAGGCCAGGGGTTAAATTCTGTGGGAGCATCACACCCTCTCTCATGCCTCAGTTTCTCGATTTGTAGAGATGTGGGAGGAGCCTCCTTGGGCTCTGATATTTCATGAATTCGTGAAACCACCTTCCCCCACAACGTACACCTGGATGCCTGTGGGGGTTGGGGTTCCTTGCCCGCTATGAAGAACAGAGAGGCCCCTTCTGGACTAGCTAGGGGAGTGGGCAGAATCCCCCTGTGCAGAGGGCTGAGTTGGGGTCCCTGTTCAGACATGGAGTAGGGAAGAGGAGGATGGGACAGAGGGTTCACATGACCTGGGCAGCACCCCAGGGAAAGAAGGCCTGCGGAGGTCTGGGAAGGGCTGGGGGAAGGGGAGTTGGCTGGCCGTTGCCCAGACACCCTCACTAGAGCTCTTGCTTCTGCAGGCTTTGGGCCCAATCCCATGGGCCCACACCAGGAGGGCTGGTCAGGGCACTGTGGTGACCCCAGAGGGCTACACCTAAGGCCTGCTGAGCCCTCGGGGTGCTCAGGCTCCCTCATTTCCTGGGTCTTCAGGGCCGTATTAGGGTCTGATGGGTGGGACAGCTTTGGTGTTTATTTCTGGAGCTACCTTTCCTTTGTCTAAACCGGTTAAAACCTCCTCCTGGTGCCACAGGAAAGGTGGCCATGTTGAAACCCCTTTCTCCTCAAGTGCCCACCAGATGGGGAGCTCTTTGAGGGCAGGGAAGCCCTGTTCCGTTAGTCTTTGGGTCCCCAGTGCTGGCACAGAGCCTGGCACCCCTGGCACATCTGTGAGGGTTTGTGGTACTGAATTCATTCATCTGTGCCAGTCTAGCTCCCCAGAGACCTGACATGCCCTTGGCAAAGGTAGGGCTCTGGGGGGCACCTGCCTGATCCAGTGGGCCGGCTGTGTGCACTGCTCTCTTTTGCTGGCTCCTGGGCCACTGGTGTGGCAGTGTGAAGCCACTGGCTTTATGAGGAGGTGTGAGTAGTTTGTCTGCTTGGGTCACTTCTGCCTGTGGTGGCTTCACTTAGCAAAGCTTTATTGAGTCTGCTGGGCCCTGAGGGACGAGGGACGGTGGCATGACTCAGACGCAGCCCTTAGTCAGCTGGGGAGTGAGCCAGGCACCCCGAGGCAGAGGTCGTCAGACCGAGGGGAGGGGTCTCCCTGCCTGCTGTGGGAATCGGAGAGGCTTCATGGAGCAGGTGATGTCTGTTTGGGCCGGGAAGGATGAGCCATCAGGCCATGTCTGAACAGGGACCCCACTCAGCCCTCCGCACCAGGGGATTCTGCCCACTTACGTGTGTGCAGTGCACATCAGGGTGCAGGGAGGACGTTCCAGGCAGGAGGAGGAAAAGTGACTCTGACTGAGGACCCACTGTATTCAGGGGTGCTGTCACCATTACCCAGCTAGTTTCTCCAACGAACAGTCTGTGTCACACTTGAAACCGAGGCTCAAAGAGGCCCAAGGTTACTGAGCATGTAAGTGGCAAATGGAGGGTTCGAACCCACACTGTCCTGTCTCCGAAGCCCAGTGCTTCCTTGGGGTGGGAATAGTTTGGAATCTTGGAATTTCAGAATTGAGAAGGATAAGAGGGCAGGGATCTCAGCACCTACCCCTTATCCTTTGTACCTGCCCCCATCCAGCACCCCAGTCCCCCTAAGTTCCCGCACAGCCTCCTAGCCCTGCTCCCTACCTTTGTGAGTAGAGGCATGTGTTACGGGCTGATCGACACCCTTAAAGTGTAGTTTTTTTCTGATCATAAAAGTAGCGCCTGCCAATCAATTGGGAAATATAAAAATCACTCGTGACGTTTGTGCAACAATATAAATGCACTTAATACGACTGAACTCTACACTTAAAAATGGCTAGCCCCCACCCAGTCCACCCTCGACCCCTCTTCCAAGAGAAGGCACTGGGGGTGGCCCCTCCCCTTCACGAAGCTTCTGGGCACCACCCTGGGGGAGATATTATGGGAGGAATGGGGCAACCCAGGCTTAGGCCCCACACTTTGTACAGACTGAGGCCAGTTGATCGGCTCTGTTTTATTCTAGTGGCAATAAAGATTATTTCTGGCTACAAAAAAAAAAAGGTTAAGATAGTACATTTTATGTGTATTTTACCACAGTAAAAAAAGTTGGGAAAATATGTGAGATCCCACCACCTGGGGAGGGCTACTGTCCCCCTCCAGTCTTCTTCAAAAATATGGGGTGCGCTGGGACAGTTTAACAAGTTAGGGAGCATCCTTCACCCTCACAGCCCCTCAATGCCCCGGGGACTCTGGCAGAGTGGTGACAAGCTTCACCTAGCGAAGCCTGAGCTGGGGTGAACAGTTAGTTCGTCCTGGTTTGCCAGAACTTTCCCGGCCTTAGCACTGACAGTTGCCTGTCCTGGGAGCCACCCAGTCCCAGACGAACTCCACAGGTTGGTCACTCTCTTGTGCTGCCCAGACCCCTCCTACAGCCCCGGAGGAGCCTGGCACCCTGTGCGATGGGCTCGTGATTTTGTAAAATTTATAAAAGAGAATCTTTTTCTGTTAAAGAGGGTCCCCAAAGTGTATATGCTTCAGGACCTCACCAAACCTGGACCCACCCTGGAACCTGAGCCCCCCCTGAGCCCCCAGGCCCTGCTGGGGCAGAAGCAGGTCCTGGGACCCCCTTGTCTCTTGACTGAGGCTTTCTCAGCTCCCTCCTGCCCCTGTGCCACCCCCC
>NW_011888926.1:3405302-3418121 GCF_000151845.1 Pteropus vampyrus | reverse complement strand
AAGCCTGAGCTGGGGTGAACAGTTAGTTCGTCCTGGTTTGCCAGAACTTTCCCGGCCTTAGCACTGACAGTTGCCTGTCCTGGGAGCCACCCAGTCCCAGACGAACTCCACAGGTTGGTCACTCTCTTGTGCTGCCCAGACCCCTCCTACAGCCCCGGAGGAGCCTGGCACCCTGTGCGATGGGCTCGTGATTTTGTAAAATTTATAAAAGAGAATCTTTTTCTGTTAAAGAGGGTCCCCAAAGTGTATATGCTTCAGGACCTCACCAAACCTGGACCCACCCTGGAACCTGAGCCCCCCCTGAGCCCCCAGGCCCTGCTGGGGCAGAAGCAGGTCCTGGGACCCCCTTGTCTCTTGACTGAGGCTTTCTCAGCTCCCTCCTGCCCCTGTGCCACCCCCCTCCCCCGCACCCCCTTGAACGCACAGCTGTCAGGGTGATCGCTCCCAGCAAGGATTGTGGAACTGACTGTAATTCATAAAGGTGGGAGGAGAGCCAGTGAGTCCTCCGGCAGACCCTGCCCTGGGCGGCAGGGGACAATGTCTAGGGCAAGCTCAAGCTGCTGCCTGTGACCCAGGTTGGGGAGAAGATGGGGCTGTGTTGTCTGCGGGCCAGGGGATCTCTCGCTACTCCTGGCTCCCCCAGGCACCAGCTGTGCCCACTCCCGTGCCTCAGTATCTCCCTCTGAATGAGGAGGCCCGGGCTAGGTCAGAGGTGCTCCTGCTGCAAGACTGCAGCCTGCAGTGACTCTTTCTTTGTGCTGGAGCCAAGTGGGACACGGATTTCCAGAAGGGAACTGATTTTGTAGAAAGAAGCACCTTCTATTTAGAAGTTATAGTCCTACCTTTAGGGGGTCGAAATGACCTGTGGGACGGGATATTGGTGCTGGTAGATGAGAGGGTTTTTAACATTAATGCTCTGTTTTGGCAAAATAAAACAAAATGTTTGAAATTTGGCCACTTCCAGGGTTGATTTCTTAACGGTGTTGGCTGTAACACCCAGGATTCTGTAAGCAGGATGTGTTGTCCCCTCAGATGACAGAAGTTAGGCACAGGCTGGTGAGGACTTGTCTACCGGTTCAAGGCTCGGACTGTCAGAGCTGCAGTTTAAACCCGGTCTGCAGGGTCCTCATTTAGTATGCTCCCTGTGGCTTCCCTGTCTGGGTCACAGTGTCACCAAGATGTGGCTAGAAGGGGACAGCTTTATACTCTCGTTTTTATCAGCCCCCCCTTAATCATCCCAAGTGAATGCTGAGTATAAAAGCTGACCTTGCTTTGCAAACGCAGCAGCTTCAAGACGAGACCCCTTGTCCCCACTCCCAATCAGATTGCCATGCCCTCGCCACCCTTCATAGAAATTCTAGAGCCCACTGTGGCAGTGGGTGAAAGGGGTCCAGGTGGAGACAGAGCCTCTGGCTTTCGTTCATTCCACATTTACCAAGTCCTGCTCAGTGCCAGCCTGTATGTCCCACCAGAGATGCGCACAGTCCAGTGAGAACAGAATTGAATCAACGAGCGCCATCCAGGAGGCCGAGGATGCTGCAGGGAGATCCAGTGGGGAGCGGAGGGCTTCCAGGAGGAGGTGGCTCCCACGCTAATTCTGATAAAGAAGGGGGGGGCGGTTCCAGGTGGAAGGAACAGCATGTGCAGATACCTGGAGGCATGAGGTCTGAGTGAGTTTTAGAAATGATGGTGAGTTCTTGGAGGCTCCAGGCTTCTGAGTGAGAGTGATAAGGTAGGAGGCTGGAGGGGCGGGCAGCCCACAAAGGGCCTCTGGTGACAGAAGCACACGCCGGACTTCATCCGAGGGCCGTGGGGAGCCACAGGGAGGGGTTTTAAGCAGAGAAGAGGCGTGTTTCGGAAGCTCCCTGTGGCCACCAGGTGGAAGCATGGCTTGGAGAGGGTTTAGGGGGCAGGCATCCTGGCGGGAAATGTGTGATCTCATCAAGCCTGGCCTTTCCTAGCACTGTGGTCACTTACTCAGGGAGCGAAGTCGGTGAAGATAGGGTCAGTGCGCCTTTGGCATTTATCGCTGACAGTATTGGGACCTGCCTCGCTCCCCTGCCTGCCCGTGGCTTAGCCTTGGCTGGTCCGTCTCGCAGGGGTCGATGGGGTCAGCCACAAAGCAATGTTCAGGAGATGTTGGTTTCTAGGATCCTGCCAGGTCTCTTGGCATTTCTTGTGTAGAGGGGCAGCTCGGGGGGCCCGGGAGAGCCTGAGTCTTGGCATCAAGAGCAGGACCCCCAGAATGGGTCCTTGGAAAATCCCAGGCCTCTCCAGGCCTCCATTACCTTATCTGTAAGTATGGGTTTGGGGTAGATGTGAAGGTTTGTGAAAATGGACGTGTGAAGAGCCTGCCGTACGATCCACTCCTAGGCATGTGACGTCCCCGTCAAGTGAGTTTTGTGGTTCCCACTTTAGGTGAGAAGCTGAGGCCCGGAGAGGTTGATGGGCGTTGCTGGGATCACAGCCCTCATTGACTTGGAGGACATGGCCCCTGCTTCCTGCTGCGGGGAGTCCCCAGCTACACAGGGAGTCCCACATGGCCTGCTTGTGCAGAGCTGTTAGGCCTGAGCCTAGGGAGGAAGTACAGAGGCGGGGGGAGGAAAGGCGGAGAGGAGGGAAAGCCAGGAGGAGGAGGAGGTTGGACAGGGAGAAGGCAGATGGCAGTGCTGGCGAGGGAGCCACGCGCGGTACCCAGACCGGAAGGACCAGCTGCCTGGTGCCGGAGAGGTGGGGCAGGGTGCTGGGAGGTGCTTGGGGCCACGTTCTGCGCCCACTCTGGCCCCGACTGGCAGTTCGCTTGAGCAAGATGCCATGCGCTCTGGGCTTCGCTTTCTCCATCTGTCAGACGGGAAGAGGTTAGTGGGACTGAGCTGGCGGTTCCCAACCCTTCCACCCTCAAAGAACCCTACTGTTGCTCCTAGTGGATTGTAGGCTGGGAAGTTTTGGACTGGTCCGTCTTTAAAGAAGCGATGCCAAGAACCACTGCCCCCGCCCAGTGCTTTGTGGGGGCCGGCGGCAGGGGGGCCTGGGCCCCAGGTCTCTGTATGTGAGCAGAGCTGGGTCAGTGAAGCCTATGTTTCTGGGGGAGCCTTCCTTCCGGGTATGGAATTTTGCTCAGCTCCCCTCTAAAGGGGTGGAGGATGTTGGGGGGAAGGGGTGGCTGCCTGGAATAGCCCCAGGCGGTCAGACCCAGACTGTTTAGAACGCTATCATCCAGGGGCCCCAGCAACCCAGAGCTCCTCAAATGGCTCCCGGTCAGGGTGGGGCGAGAGGAAGGTGGGGCAGGGTACCCTTGGCTCCCCCAGCTTTGAATCTCACTCCAGCACAGGATCAGCCACTGCCCTCAGTATACGCCAGCCGCAGGTCACTTCCGCTGTCCCTCCAAGATGCCCACAGCCTGGCACCTGCTCTCTGTGGCACCACCCCCGCCTTCATCCTTGTCATCGCAGTGTTTGCCCCCATGATCCCCTCTCACCCTGGCCTCTCACTTCCTTGGCCTCCCCTCTTTCCACAGCCTTGTTCTCACCTGCCCCGGCCACTCTCACCAGGCACACCCCTCAGCCTGGCCGTTCTCTCCTGACGCTGCACGCTGCACACACGCGCGTGGCCACCCCTCCCCGCCCCTCCTGTCTTTCTAGCTCTCTCCCTCACTTAC
This sequence comes from Pteropus vampyrus, assembly GCF_000151845.1. NCBI lineage: Eukaryota > Metazoa > Chordata > Mammalia > Chiroptera > Pteropodidae > Pteropus > Pteropus vampyrus. The sequence goes on along the minus strand of NW_011888926.1, from coordinate 3,414,463 downwards.
TTTGATTCCAGCGGTCCTTGGACCGGAGACCTCTGAGCCTGGGACCTCTGGGACCCTCCACTGTGTGCTGCCCTCACCCCGGTCCTCCCTGTCCCCCTCTCCAGCTTGGGGTCCCCGGTGGTCTCACCCACCTGCTTCTAGCTCTAGCCTTCTGCACTCGCCTGGCAAAGCTCTGCTTACATGCCCCGCAGCCTCCCCCAGGCTGTCTCCCTTCTGGTGGCCCAGGCCAGCTTCCCTGCCGCCACCAGACCCCATCCCCTCAGCTATTCAGAGACTCGGATCCAGCAACGCTCCCAGTTCCCTTTCTCCCTCCGTCTTTTCCAGCCCCCGTTTCATCTTCCCCACTCTGGTTGCTTACAGATGTGCTTCATTTCCCTCCCTGCCCATTCCTCAGGTCCTTCGGAGGGTCTGTCTGTGGTCACTGTCTGCAGTGTTCCTCTCTCTCCTTAGCTCTCACGTGCACCCTGCCAGGCTTCCTCCCACCTCTCCATCGTCCGTGACCTTCATGTTCCCAAATCCAGTGACCGATTGTCACTAATGGATCTCTCAGCTGCATCTGGCAGGCAGCGGACCCAACAGCCGCAGGACGCAGACGCCCTGTCATCTCCTACTTATTGTACATGTCGAGCGTGTGCTGGGTGCTTGCTCTGCGGGGAGGGCTCCCTGTCTAGTGGGGGGAAATGTGGAGAAACCAGGGAGCACGAGAACCCAGAGTGAGGGGACACGCTCTCAGGTCAGGGCTGGGAGGTGACAGCAGAGCTGGGATGAGAGGGACGAGGCCAGCCAGGCAGAGATGGGGGAGGAGGTCCAGGCAGGTGGAAAGGCACGGTAAAGGCTGAGTGGTGCCACAGAGCGCGGGAGCCTGCCAGGGACCGCGTCTGTTCCAGCATGGTCATATTCCCAGTGCCAGACAGTGCCTGGCATCTCGTGAGGACTCCACGTGTGGGTGAACGACAGTGGGACGTGCACTGCCCAGCCCTCCTCCTTCCACCCACCGTCCCTGGTCACGTCTCCTACCCAGCCTTAAAGGCCCGACTCAAATATCACCTCCCCCTTAAAGCCTTCCAGGATTCTTCCAGGATCGCTCTGTCCCTTCCCCCTCCCTTTGTGCCCTTTGTGAACAGCTGTAAGAACAGCGGAGGCTCTTCTCCTTTGTACCTTTCTTCTAGAATGTGAGGCAGGGCCTGGGACCAGACTCTCTCTCTGAAGATCTGGAATTTCCACAGAGGGGGAGAAACAGGGAACAGTGTCAGGCATGTGGGGGAGGAAGGGCAGATGGCACTGGGCGGTTGACTCTGCCCTTCTTTCCAGCTGCGGGACCTCACAGAGCCTTGGTTTCCCCACCTGCAAGATGGGGGCGCACATGAGATCCTGCCTGGGAAGCTCAGCTGTGCTTGGTTGGCATTACGACCCTTTTTTAGAGGTGGCGTTGCTCACCACTCCCCACCTGCTCCCCACTTCAGAAAGGGCAGGGATGGCAGGACCTGGGGTGCAGATTGTGGCGTGGGAGTCTGGATACTTCTGCCTCTGAGTGTGAGCCCTGGGCCCTTCTCTGGGTCTCAGTTTCCCCCTTTCCAAATAGGGTCCTGGCCACAGGAGGATGAGGATGAGGACCCTGTGGAGAGAAGGGGGAGCCTTCAGACCACCCAGGCCGAGTCTCAGCACCTTGGGAACAGGGGGCTGCTTGCTCTGCCCCACCAGAGCCCATTCCCCACCCCCACTGCTGAGAACTCAAGGGGACAGCTTGCGGGAAGATTATGGCTTAATCCCCAGCAGGTCACATACAAGGCTGCAGAACTGGTGAGGGGCAGAGGAGGAGAGCAGGGACCCTATAGCTGCCCTACCCACCCCGCCTCACCCCTGCGGCTCTTCAGGAAGCCAGCGGTTGCCCGGCGCCCATCACGCGCCCCTGCCTTAGCTACAGCCGTTTTCCTCACATGACCTTGGGGGAGACAGGGCCCCATTCCCATGAAGGGGGGCCCTTGGCAGCCTGACTCATCACTCAAAAGCATGGAGGCTCCTTTCTCGCTCAGCCTTTCCCTGGGGCCAGGAGGCAGGATGGAGCACTTGTGTGGGGACCCCAGCAGGAAGGCAGGTGCAGCTCGTGAGGGAGAGGGATTCAGCAGCCCCCTTGTTAGGGAGTGAGCTCCCTGTGGTCGCAGGTGTGAAAGTGGGGGGCGCATAAGCCAGGGATGCTGAGGAGGGACTACTCCCTCCTCCTGACTCTTGCACTGCCTTTGCCTCTGCGTATCTTATCAGGCTTGCTGTCAGCTCCCCTCAAAGCCTTTCTTGATCTTCCCTCTGGCTCTGGGATTGAGACAAAAAACCCAACAACTGAACCAATAAATAGCGAAAGAAAAAAAAAATTAAGTAACGATGTTATCAAGAAAATATATTGAGGTATTAGAGACTGTAGTAGATCTGGGAGTCAAGTCTGGAGGGGTTCTCTGAGGAGGTGTCTTGCATTGATATTCGGATGTTGAGAAGGAACAAGCAGGAGACAATCAGGAAGGTCTGGGGGACTCTGGGTATCCCAGGCTGAGAGAAGAGCCAAGTGCAAAGGCCCTGAGGCAGGAATGAGCTGGGGAGGCAGCAGGAGCGTAGAGCGGAAGGGAAGGAGTCTGAGAGGAAGGCTGGAGCCCCGAAGGGTATGGCATGGGGAGGTGGGATAGACCAGGGGTGGGCGACAGGATCTGACTTAGGTCTAAAGAGATCTTTCCAACTCCTCTAAAGGGGACCATGCAGGGGGCAGAAGTGGACACAGAGACTGGGAAGCTGCTGTCATCGCCTAGTGAGAGGTGACCGGCCTGGACCAGCATGGTGGCATGGAGAACGCACCAGTTATTTGGGGGAGGATGAAGCAATAGGCCTGGCTGCCACTTGGTTGGAGTTCAAGGAGGAGCCCAGTTTGGGGTCTAAGCAGCTGCGTGGGAGCCAGGATGAGGGTGGCCTGAGGTCACTGGGAGGCGGGAAGAGGCTGAAGGTGAGACCAGCAGCCCAAATAGGGGTATCGGAGTCTGCCTAGGGAAGAGACTTTACCCCCAGCCGGGGGAGGACCTGGTGAGAGTTGGGGTTGGTGAGCGCCCCAGGTGCTGCCTGGAGCCAGTTTGGAGGAGGCCGAGAGGCCAGAGAGGAGGCCGTGCTGGGTTGGGCAAGAAACGCTGCCGCCTGGAAGTGGGTGGCAGCCGAGACTACGAAGCGGGGAGCCGGTGAGCCGGTCAGCGAGCTGGCTGCCTGCAGCGTGGGGCAGGGACCAGGGACTTTCCCCAGGCACTCGGCTCGGGAACAGATGTCCCGTGCAGGGTGAGATAGATCGTATCCTTCAGAGCTGGCAGGCCTGGAGGGCTGCGGGCTCCAGACCTCATCTGTCTACAGCTTATGCGGGGGAAGACTCAGCGTATGCCTACAGATAGATGCTTAAAGCCAAACCTCTGGGAAGTTCCGGGCGAGCAGCAGCGGCCTGGGCGCAGCTCTCCCGTGGGCCTGGGTGCGGCTCTCCCCTGGGCCTGGGTGAGCTGGCACCTGGCAGTGGCCCCACACAGCCTGCCAGCTCTGCGTGCAGGTGTGGAGTAAGGTGTGTCCGGCCCCTCCTACACTGCGAGTGGTGACACGGCATGGGACAGCCGGTGTCCCTCCTGGGGCTCATGCCGATGCTAAAGTTTGTGATCTGGAATCCACTCCTTCACGGGGAGGCAGCTGCAGGTGGAGCGTTGGCTCCCACTCTGCAATGGGGCTGACGGGGGGAGGCCCGGCGCCCTGCTTATGTGCCAGGCAGAGTCCAGGCCTCTCTGATCCTCGGCGTCCCTCTCTGTGAAATGGGCCGAGTAAGCCTGCTTTGTGGGGGTGTTTTTAGGTATATTTTATCGTTAGAGACTTCGGTGAGGATTAAATGAGATTTTTGTCAGGCACTCCCATTGATGTGAGGCCCCTGCGGAGGCTGTGAGCTATCTCGGGGTCTCATGGGGGAGACAGACCAGGACGTGAATCCCCAGCCGGAGTGTGTGCGGGGTCAGGGTAGAGGAGAGTGACTGGGAAGGTGGGTGTCCCAGAAGGCGCCCGGGAGTCACCACCTCCCAGCAGCGTTTTGAAGGATGAGGAGGAGTTCACTCCCATTTGAAAGAGGGAAAAGGCGAGGAAGGGCATTTGGGGAGGCGGGAACAGCAGGTGCGCAGTGATCAAGCGGTGCCAACGCTGGCCGCCGGCCGTCTGGGATGGCTGAGTGGGGGTGGGCGGTTCGGAGGCCAGGGCCGGTCCGGCAGTTCTCCGAGTCTGTACGTAGCTGAATCCAGTAGCCCAAGATCCCGAAATTCCAGAATTCTGAGATTCCTTCTGATTTGTTTTCCTGAGTTGGACACAGCTCTGCTCCAAGCGCCATCTGGAATCCATTTTTAAAAAGAGCCAGGATTGGATTATAAAGATGGCAAAACAAAAAAGAAAAACCAGCCTTGGCCCATTTACCTTGGTGGGGTTTTGTTTTTGTTTTTCTTTTAACATTTTTCTCTAGCTCAAGAGAAAGAGGTTCTTCCTGTGCCTGCCAGTGACCAGCGGCCTTCTGGGTCCTCCCCGACGCCGCCCTCCCTTCATCCTCTTGCTGCTTCCTGCGGTGGTTCTGCCTCCGCAGACCTGACTCCCATCCCTGCTGTAGGCCTGTTTGTTGGGGTGTTTTCCCCATGCCAACAGCGTGCAGCGTAGAATTTCATTCCGGTTTAATTTCCGGTTCTCTGGTGGCTGCTCTGTGTGCACTTTGCTGTCCCTGAAGATCCAGCCCTAGCAAGTCACCCCAGAGGCCGCAGGGCACCAGCTTGGATTCAGAGACTCAGGTTCGAGTGACCTGGGCAGGTCCCCAGATGCAGCTGAGGAACGGAAACTGAGGCCCATGCCCTGTTCCTGGGGGGCTCCTTCCCACTCGGTCGGGGAGATCACAGGTGAACAGAGAAGTTAAACTGGGCCGTAGGGTCCCGAAGGGAGTTTGGGGGACCGCAGGGGCTGGTGGTGTGTCCTTGGCAATGTTTCTTCCCTTCTCCGAGCCTCAGTTTCTCCATCTGTAGACTACCAGGCCTGGTGCAAGTGAGGCTTTCTGTCCTGGCCCAGCCCTGCAGCCTGCGGGGACCTGGCGGGTGCAGCTCTGTTCCTGATTGTCACACCCAACTCCTCCCCCACCTGCCCTTTGTTCCTCCTTTTGCTCCCAACAGCAGACCTGTCAGCAGCTTCTGGTGGCTTTACCTTCAAAATACATTCAGCACCCAGCACTTCTCACCATCACCGTTGCCCACGCCAGTCCAGCGCCTGCCCCTGCATCCCTCCCAGGGGCACTGCTCAGCCCCCAGCTGGTCTCCCCGCTTCCACCTTTGCCCCTACAGTCTTTTTTCTGCATTGCAGCCGGGGTGATTCTTTTCAAACCTAAGTCAGGTCGAGTCACGTGCCTGCTCTTGAACCTGAAGTGGTTCCCGAACTCACCCTGCTCCTCAAGGCACTGAGGGCCAGCCCCTGCCTACCTCAGTCACCTGTGCCCCAGCCACATTGGCCTCCATGGGGCCTCCTCAATACACCGAGCTCATTCGAGCCCCAGGGCCTTCGCACTTGTGGTGACTTCTCCCCGCAATGTTGGTCATCTACTCAGAGGTCACTTCCTTGGAGCCCCCCATGCCCTCCAGTCAGCCAGTCCAGCTTTCTTTCTGCTTTGTGCTTCTTCAGGACACTTGCCAGGACTTCCCTACATATTTATTGGCTTCCTGTTTGTCTCCCTCAGTGAGAACAGGGACCTTGCTGCCTCTTTGGCCTCGCACAGGGCCTGTCACGTACTAGGTCCTCAGGAAATAATGTTGAAAAAATGAACGACTGATGGCACACTCCAGGTCTCTGGCCTCTGAGATGAGGCCTCCCAGGCCCCAGACGCGGGGGGCCTTATGGGTGCAGAGGGGTCAGCTCCCAGGATAGCACATGCTGAACCAAGGGGCCACCTGGCAGCTCACGCCACCTCCACTGAACATAAACACAAAAGTGAGTTACTGCTCAGGCCCTGTGATGCGGAAACCACCTTCCCCAGAGGAAATAGTGAGAAGGGCCTGGGGCGTGAGAAGGCCGGGGAGCAGGTGGTTGATGAGAAGTACAGGGAAGTGAGACCTTGACCACCAGCCCTCGAAGCATGGATTGTCTCCAGAGGTGGTAGGGAACCACTTTAGTGACCTTCGTGCTGCAGGGTGGGGACCGCGATCCACAGAGCCAGATCTCATCACTCTCCTGTGATTTCTCTCACTGTATGATTTACATTCCGTGTCCCCACTGTGGCCCACCGGGCCTTGTCCCCTCTCCTGCCCCCGCCTGCCGCTTCTTACCTCTCCAGCCCCAGCTCCCTGGTCCCTGCTCCAGCCACACTCCTCCTCCTGCCCTTTCTGTTCTTCTGCCTGAAACACGCGTCCCCCCGAATTTCCTTCTCATCTCAGTTCAGAAATCACCGCGTCGAGCTCCCTTCCCTGACCACCTCCCTCCTGTTCCACGGTTCAGTGTCAGTCTGGCATTTGGGGGCTGCTTACCCCGTGTCACGTGCTGCATCTTGCACGCATGATCTCATTCACCCCTCACAGCAGTCAGGGGTTTAGGTGCTGTTGCTGCCCCACTTTACGGAGGAGGGAACCGAGGCTGAGAGAGGTCAAGTCACTAGCCCAAGGTCACCCACTAGATGAGTGGCCAAGCTAGGTTTCCGCAAGCCCCACTGTCTGACCCAGACTCTCAGCCCCTCACTCCTGCCCTTCCAGACTGTCAGCTCCCCGGCAAGGTCTTCGTGGATGTGCTTACCCCTTGATGCCCCCTCCCAGCACGGTGCCAGGCACCCAGAGGCCTTTGATCTGTGATGGATGCCTGACCAGGGCCGTGGGGGGCGGGTGGGATGCAGCAGCCTAGAGGCCTGAGAACAGGCAGCAGGGAGCCGTTGCGAAGCTTCCTCCTTCCGCTCTGCCCTAAGCCCTGTCCCTCGGAGGGTGTTTTGATCTTGCTCCTTACCCTCTTGGGGGTACATGGTCTCCGGCACTTTCCTCCTGGCCTCTCCGAGGACTCCCTGCTTCTCTCCCTCAAGAGGGCCCATCTCATTGGTTCCTTCTCTGCTGTCCCCAAAGCTGAGACTTTGGCCGCCTGCTTCCCCTCTCACCTCCTCTGGCCTGCTTTTGGAAGGGGGTCCACCCTTTTCCCCTCTGGCAGCCACGAGGTCTCTTCCAGCTCCCAGGGACTGTCAGGAGGTGCTTTGAAGTCAGGACTTCCTGCCTCTCCCCTGCGGGCCCCTGAGTACCCGACATGGCTCTCCAAACACACTGCCTGACCCAGTCACACTGATGCTTCCCTGCGGGTCCCTGGGGTCTCAGGAAATGACACCCCTTCTTCAGGACCCACTTCCTGAGGCTGAGAGCTTGGTCTGGCAGAAAAGAGCACAGGGCTGAGAATCGGGAGACCTGGGTTCAAGTTCAGCTTGTATTGCTAACAACAGCATCATATCTTTCTGAGCCTCAGTTTTCCTACTCTGTTAATGGGGGGCAGTACGAGTCGCCCCCTCTGTGACAGGGCAGAGCTGTGAGTCAGGACGCCTGCATGGCTCTGAAGGGCTGTGGCTGTGCGTGCATTCCAGCAGGTGTGGCCCACAGCCCACCTCTGTACCCAGGGCCGGACCAGGACACAGCCCCACAATGCTTTCTCTTTTTTAATTGTAGAAAAATGCACGTAACATACAATAAACCATTTTAAAGTGTACAGTTCAGTGGCATTTAGTGCATTTACAATGTTGTGCAGCCACTGCCTCTTTCTAGTTTCAAAACTTATTTACGCATAAAACACCCCATACACATTAAGCAATTACTCCCTGTTCTTCTGCTTCTTACCCCTGTACCTCTAGCCGGCTTTCTGTCTCTATTATGAATATAGCACATAAAAGAAATCATATAATATTGACCTTTGGTGTCTGGCTTCTTTCACTTTTTTTTTTTTTTTCACGTGTTTTAAGGTTCATCCAGTTGTATCATGTTTCAGAACTGTGGTCCTTTTTATGGCTGAATAATATTCCATTGTATGGATATGCTTTGACTTGCTTCTCCGTTCATCCACTGATGGCATTTAGGTCAGAATCCTTCTGAACACAGAGAGTCATGAACCAGAGGTCTCCAAACTTTTAACCACTCAGTCCTTCAGGAAAAATTTTTGAATCAGTCCTCCCATTAAATGTAGATTAGTTTTATGTATATTATTACTACACTAATATATCCAGTACGTTATAAAACCGACGCGAAGTATGATCATCTTAAAAAGATGAGATAGAAAAATAATAATGCTTCTCATATTTTTTCTGAGGGGTGTTGGTAGCCCCCTGTCCAGGGCTGGCATACCTGCCCTGGAATCACTAGCCATCCTGGGCATTAGCCGAGGATGAAAATATGTCTGGCTTATATTGATATTAAAGTTTCTTATAGAAAAATTGGAAAACAAAGAGGTGGAAAATGGACGATGGGAATGCCCCCGGCCTCCGCCACAAGCTCACTGCAGGCCACACCTGAGGCTCCGCCTTCTTGTGTGTCTATTGGGTTTGGTTTTCTTCATCCTCATACAGTTTCAAAGCAGGCGAGAGGCAAGAGGAAAAGCATGCGCTTTAGAGTCAAGTCCCTGGGTTTGAAGCCAGCTCCACCACTCACCAGTTGTGTGACTCTAGGCTCATTACCGATACCTGCACCTCAACTGCCTCATCTGCAAAATGCCAATGATACTAATTTTGTATTAGTTAGCTATTGCTGCGTAACAAATTACCCCAAAAACGTGGTGGCTTATAACAAACATTTGCCCTCTTAGAGTTCCTGTGGTCAGAAATCTGCTTAGCTAAGTGCCACTGCCTCAGGGTCTGTCACAGGCTACAATTGCAGTGTCAGCCAGGGCTGTGGTCTCATCTGAAGGCTGATGATGGATCCATTTTCAAATTCACATGGTGCCGGCAGGACTCGACTCCTTGTGGGCTGTTGGACTGAGGGGTTCAATTCCTTGCTGGTCGTTGGCTGGAGGCCGCCCCCCGTTCCTTGCCAGGCGGGCCTCTCCACAGGCAGCTCGTAACAGGGCATCTGCTAACATCAGAGCGAACAAATGAGAGGAGGCAGGAGAGAGTGAACGAGATGGAAGCCAGAGTCTTCGTAACC
>NW_011888926.1:3343567-3401967 GCF_000151845.1 Pteropus vampyrus | reverse complement strand
CTCACTGCCCCGGCTCTTCCTGGGCCTTGGCTGGCTCCTTTCCATGTCTCTCTCTGGCTGTGCCTCTGCCTGACCCCTCTGTTCTCGCCTCGCCTTCCCTATGCTCCCCTCCTGCCCCTCCCCACTCTTTCGGGGTGGGGGAGCATGAGACGTGCTCTTGAACCTCCCCCACTTGCCCCCACTTCCTCCCCCCTTGCCCCCTCTCTCCTCACATGGCCCATTCTGCCTGACGCTGGTGGACACCCCGCAGCCTTCTGGGCCTTCCTCTGGTTCGTGGGTTTCTGCTACCTGGCCAATCAGTGGCAGGTCTCCAAGCCCAAGGACAACCCGCTGAACGAAGGGTCGGACGCAGCCCGGGCCGCCATCGCCTTCTCTTTCTTCTCCATCTTCACATGGGTGAGTACACAGCCCGCCCGGCCCACACTCACCCAGCCCGCCAGGCTCACGGGCTGGGGCCCTCCAGCCTCGCCAGGGGCTCTCTCCTCAACACACAGGCGGGCCTGCCCCCTGAGGAAGGAAACTGTCCCCACTGCCGGTGAGGACAGTCACGGGGTGATGGCAGACCCTCGCTTTGGTGCAGAGTGCCCACCATGGTCGCTGGGTGATGGGTGTTTACGGTCCTCACTAACAGACAGGAAGGCCGAGGCCTGCACAGGGAGCTAAGCCTCCAAGGTTCCAGAGCTGGGAGGGAGCCCGGGCCTCAGAGTCAGGAGACCTGGGTCTCACCTTGGGGCCGCCTCTGATTTTCTGGGCCTCTGTCTTCCCACCTGTAAAATCAGGATATCGGATTTGGGGAAGATGTCGCAGACTCAGCTGTCCACCGGCCAGACAGGGCGTGAGAAGGCATGAGCAGGCCGGGTGGTACGTCCACACCTGTCCTGAAATGGCCCCCTCTGCTTGGCCTCTGCTCCGAAGCAGAAATGAGGACCCCATGAGGACCCCCAGAGGCCAGGTCTTCTGTTTTCCAGAGAAGCCAGAAATTTGAATTTCTGTGTGAAATCTGATCTTTATGTGTTAGCAATTTATTCAAATTTTGAAAAATATTCAATGGGTCAAGGAGAGGATGTGTCTGGGCCGGAATGGCCAGAGGGCAGTTCGGAACCCCGTGGTCTGGAGCGCCCACCAGCTTGACAGCAAGACCGTCCCCTGGAGTTGAGTTCCAGGTCATCTCGATTTATTTCTTCTCTCTTCATCTCCCTCCTGCAAATATCTGGGGTCACATCGGCTTCATGTCTCCATCCTAAGAGTCCTTCTACCACTGTCCAGAGCCCCCCACCCACCCCACCCCCAGGCCTTGGAGCAGCCCTCAGCCTGGCCTTCTGCAAGGAGTCCCTGGGCCTCTATATAGGCAGCCAGCCCTCCCTGTGCCCCCACCCTCCTGGGCCTGCCTAGGGTGACTTCTCTTTTAGAGGGCCCTAGATATCCATTTTCTCCTGGGACCCCTCCTCCCAATACAATAGTGGGAGCTAGAGTTTAGAGGAGGCGACCTGTGGTCACTCCAGAGCTCTGTCCTCAAGGCTGGGCAGGAAGAACCCAGTGACCCTAGGGGATCTCAGACCAGAGAAGGTGCCCTGGAAGTGGGAACCACCCAGCCCTACAGGCAGGAGTTTGAGAGCAGTGAGCCCTGAGGTGGGGGCAGGGCTCACAGAGCGGGAGTGGGCGATTGGACACCAGGACTTTCGTGGCCGGGTCTGAAAGCCTGACTGACAGGTACCCCCTGGTCCACTGAAGCCTGCCTCCCTGCTGGCTTCTGCCCTTCCCAGCTCCCCCGCGCTGGCCTCACCCCTGCTCTCTCCTGGCAGAGCCTGACCGCAGCCCTGGCCGTGCGGAGATTCAAGGACCTTACCTTCCAGGAGGAATACAGCACGCTGTTTCCCGATTCAGCACAGCCGTAGGCCTACCTGGCTTCCAGAATCAGGGAGCCCGGTGTCCTGCCCCATGGCGAGGTTGTGGGGGCAGCCTGCTGCCTGGAATGGCCAGAATGCCAGGGCTCGCAGGGCAGGGGAAGGCTGGTTTGAGAGGCCACTTAAGACTCACCACTTACTCATTCATTGCCTCCGTTGTTTATTCTTCACGTGTCCATGCATTCAGTAAACATTTATTGAGCAGTTTTGTGCCTAGTGATGAATCCAATGGGGTCCCAGGCCTCAGGAGCCCACAGGCTGGGGGCGGGGAAGACAGACAAATCAAAATCCCCCCCAGATGGGACTGCTGCAGGCTGTTAGAGTTGGAGATGGCTCCATGCACGTGGCTGCCAGGGTGCTGAACCATGGACAGTGCGAGAGCCTGTCCCACAGCTGCGGCGCGAAGGCTGATCTTACAGTTCCCGTGGCGGCTGGCTGCTAGGGAGGCCTGGCCGAGGACATCGGAGGATGCCTGGCCCAGCTCTGCTCTCACGCGATGTGTGACCCTGGGCAAACCCCTGCCCGCCTCAGCCTCGTCCACATCCCTGGACTGAGGAGTGATCATGGACCAACCTCTTGGGGCTGTTGTGCAGATGAAACGGAGGCTGGCACAGAGATGCTCCATAAATGTAGGCTCTTTCGTTCTTTCGTTTATTCACTTATTCATTCATTCATTCATTCGTTCGTTCGTTCATTCGTTCTCTCCAAGGAGTCAGGGACACCTCCATAATATTGACTTTAGGGGTGACCCTCAAGCGGTGCGTCCTTGTTCTTCCAAAGGACTTTGGCCTCCACTTCTCCACAGTTTCCCTCTTTGGGGCCATCAGCTGCCTGGGCAGGAACCCCTGGATCCCTCTACTCTCTGCAGGGGTCGAAGAAGTCACGGAGCACAATCAGGCTCCCAGAGCAGAGCACGCAGAGAGTGAGCTTCCTAACACTGGAGGCATACAAGTGCAGGCTGCTTGCAGCACAGTGGAGAGGCTCCAGAGACTGTACCTGCTCCGAAGATGCAAGGCCAGGTGGACCACCAGGTCCCTAGGCTCTGAGCAGAAGATGCAAGGCCAGGTGGACCACCAGGTCCCTAGGCTCCAGCCTCCCCTCTGCACTCCAGTCCAGCACTCCTTTGCTCCTGTCTTACGGCCCCTTGAACTGAGTGGCTAAGGGAGGCCTTGACTCAGCGAGGGCACAGGAGCACCCACAGTCTGCACTAGGTGCCCGTAGCCAGAGGCCTCTCCCTGAGAGGATCTGCAGAGGTCATCTGCTCCAGCCCTCTGTCTCCGTGCAGGAAACCAGCCTGCAGAGTGGAGCCTGGGAGCTCCAGGAGAGCCAGGTCTGCAGATGTCCTTCATTCACTGCCCCGTGTGCTGTTGCGGGCCTGCCTGTGGCTCCAGGCTGCTGAAGGCCTGGCCGCTATTCCAGGGGGCCTTTTTGCCTCCCTGCTTCTCAAGGCTCCTGCGTCTGAGCCCCGAAGCAGCCAGGACCTCACACCTACACAGTGGAAAATGCAACAGGGCCACGTCTGATTTCCCCAGCACAGCTCCTTTGGGCCTGACTTCTCAGGCCCCTGACACTTTGCATTGAACAGCCACTTCCCAAAAAGGGCTGCCCCTCAGCTTTCTCCAGGGACACAAATCAAAAGTTAATGCCTAGTCACTGGGCTTCTGGAACTTTCTGGAATAAAATGCCAAGCACCTGCCTCTGACCTGATGGCCCTTTTGATTTAATGCCTTGTCTGGGGGCTGATCGAAGGGAAGGAGGTGGGAAGGGCCCTGGCCTGGGAAGGGACAGGAGCCCTGTGTCTCGATCTGGGCTCTGACACTGACTTTGCCTTGAGGCCTCCGTTCTTTAGGCCTCGGTCTCTCCAGCCCCCAGACAGAGATATGTAGACCGTGAGCGTTTTTCCATCACAGGCAGATAACCTGGGCTGGACAGATCTCTGGAGAGACTTTCAGTGTAAACGTATAAACTGTTTTTTTAATGACAGATATAATTTATTCCCAGTGTAGTTAATGTCATTGTCCTTAACGACAGTATAACTGCTTTTACCTAAAAAGAATTTCCAAAAAGCATGTATGCTATAGACAAGTTTTTCCCAACCGGCTCCAGAAATCTTTAGTGACCCAGGCCTCTTCCATCCCTACAATTTGGCTCCTGAACCTCATGGTTCAGCATTGCAACTAGAGCTCCAACTATCTATGTTCCAGGCATCACGTCAAAAGGTGGGACAAAGAACTTGGGGCGACCTGTTGGCCAGAACCTAGTCACACGGCTGCACCTAGCAAGAGAAACAACGAGTTTTAGGAGATGCCAACAGCTCTATCTCACCTCATTCCACATAACAGCCCTGAGAACACAGTTTGAGAAGGAAGTTGTGGGCCTTTGGGCCATTTTAACACTCCACAGTGGAGACTCTAGAATTTTGGGTGGCCCAGAATGACGACCTCTGGGATTGGAGGCCATGGGGCAGGTGACCGCTGAAGTCCTTTCTGGCTGGACGATGAACCGGGCCTCTCCAGGGCTGGCGGCAAGGACAGCCTTCCTTCCCCTCAGTCAAGCTTGGTTTCGTCTTTGGTGCTTGGAGGATATTTAACTCTCTGTTGCCTGTGTCCTGTGAACTAACCGCCACTAACCTGGTGCTCTTGTCTGTCTCTCCCCTAACCATCCCCTCCCGCCTGTCCTTGTCCCCACTGGCTCCCGTCCTCAGGCGGGCCAGGCTGTGCTGGCCTTCCAGCGGTACCAGATTGGCGCCGACTCGGCCCTCTTCTCCCAGGACTACATGGACCCCAGCCAGGACTCCAGCATGCCTTATGCCCCCTACGTGGAGCCCAGCGCTGGGCCGGACCCCGCCGGCATGGGTGGCACCTACCAGCAGCCGGCCAACGCCTTCGACACTGAGCCCCAGGGCTACCAGTCGCAGGGCTACTGAGACGCAGTGACCGCCTGCCCCCTGCCTGCCCCTGCCCCAGCCCCAGCTGCCCCCTCGGCCCTCCCTCCACACCCGCCCCCTGCTCTCCCAGGCTGCCCTGCCCAGCATCTCACCAGCCTCCTGGTGGTTCCGCTGAGGTCCAGGGCAGCTTGGGGTGGGGTGGGGAGGTAAGGTGTGTATGTGCGTGTGGGGGTGTCTACATGTGTGTGCGAGTGTGTCCAGCAGGGGCCTGGGGTGTTGACATTCATTCGTTGTGTCATCGAACATTCATTGAGCGCCTACTGTTTATCTGTCCCGTGCTTAGCACGGATGTGAGTGAGAAATGGTCTCTGGGAAGGGGGAAGACGAGAGGTGGGGGAGGCCCTGTTGGTACCGGCAGGTGGAACAGAGACCAGGATGGTGCTGGGAGGTTTGGCTGCAGGGCGAGTGCGAACACCCGTAACACTGGGGGATGACACCTGCTAGGAGACAGCAGCTCTGCTAGAAGTGTTGGGCTGTCTACGTTTTATGGTTGAAGAAACAGACCTGGAGAAGTCAGGGTCACTCCCCCAGGGTCACTCAGACAGCAGGTGGTGGAGGTGGGACCAAGCCCAGGCCACCTGACTGCAGAGCACCTGCTGTCCCCTGTCTTCCCTTCCTTCCTTCCCCTGTCCCCAAGCCTGGGGCTCCACTGCTCAGTGCTCTTCTTATTCTGGGAAGCCTTGGGGACCCCAGCCTGTGAGATACCCTAACTCTGCTGCAAGCTAGGGCCTCAGATGTTCCCCAGCGGGACAGCCCTGCCTCCAGGCCCTCTCCCCACATCCCCAACGGCCCCGCCCAGCGTGGGAATGTCCCCTTGTATCACTCTGCGTGTGTCCCCTCAGGAGCTCAGCACCGCCTCTGTGGCCTGCCAGAGGACTGACCATTGTTCCTGCCTCTAGGAGGGGTTCACTACGACCCTGCTCAGGGTTGGGTGGACGAGGAGGCCCAGAGGGGGAGCAGTTGGCCCAAGGTGACAGTGAGTGAGTGGCAGAGCTGGGCTTGCTGCTTGGGTTTCTTGGCTCCAGCCACCCAGCCAGTGCCCCAGTTCCCTGCCCTTGTGACCTCCCAGGAAACAGAACTGATCTGGGACACTGTGTCATCTTTCCCTTCACCAGGGTCAGGCAGGGGCTAAGGGGCTGCAGTAGCCAAGGGCATGGAGGGTCCTTCCTCTGGCCTTCCAGAAGGCCCACTGGGGCTGGTCTCCCTGTGGGAGGGTGAGTAGAGAGGGCAGGGGTTCTGGACCCTGCATGGCCAGCCTGGAACTGCTGCTGTGGGACAAACTCCCCCGAGATGAATGGTGAGAGCCTCTGGAGCATAGTAGGCTCAGGGAGGCTATGGGCTGTAGGGGAGAGGGTAGCAGGTGTCCCCAAGGCACAAGGAGAGTTATGCGGGGCAAAGAGGGGTTCCTGTATACGACGGGCTCCTCCCTGAGCCTTACGGGACAAGGAGGCCTTGAGCAGTGGAGAAAGGTGTGGGAAGACCTGGGGCCCAGTGCCTCAGGGAGCAGGGCAAAGGGACAGTGCTGCGTATAGCCACCATCAGCACCCCCACAAGAACCCTAAGAGGCAGGTAATATTCACTCACCTGCCCACTGATTCAGCATGGGGCACCTATGCTTGGGATAAGGCGCTGATAGTCGGTGAGAGATGAGCACTAGACCACTGGACCAGGGTGCATTGCTGAGCAGAGGGCCGTACGGGTGCACGACGGGCTGAGCCTCCTGGAGAAGGGTCCTAGGATGGCAGGAGTTAGCACAGCAATGAGGCAGGAGAAGGAATCTCCTAGGCAGAAAAGTAGCATCGTTCCCCACTTAACAAAAAGGGAAACAGGTTCAGAGAGTGTGAGTTAGCCATGGGGCTTGGATCCGAACTCAGGTCTGTTCAAGTCTTCCCAAGGGGCAGCAGTGACGGGAGAGGACCCCAGACAGCCAAGTGACAGCTAGCTGATTGTTGCTGACTTCAGTTTTCTCCATCCGGAGAAGGGGCTCTATCTGTGATCCTCTCCCTCCAGGTGGCCCAAGGGGAAACAGGATAGGGTCATGGTATCTGCCAGGCTGTACCAGACCAGAGGTTTGCAGAGCAGGTAAGGGTGCAAGCAGGTGTGGATATGTTTGTGGCAGAAGTTCTGTGTCCATGCAGGAGGCTGTGAGAAGTCTGTCTCCTTGCCCACTCTCCACCAGAAACTTCCCCTGCCGAAGGGCACTGGGAGACCCCAGGGTGCTGCCCGTCTGTCCTCCCTGAGCACCAGCCAGCTCTGGCAAAAGCTGGGGTGAAGGGCAGGGTACATTTAAGCTTCACCCAGCTCCTGGGTGCTGATTGCAGACTCTCTCTACCACTCCAGCCTAGGAAAGTTTATAAGCCCCCTGCCAGGAGTGGGGGCACAGAATCCTCTCACTCAGCATTCCTCACTCATCTGAGGTACAGCCTGGACACGACCCCACCAGCAGGGGCCAATGGCAGGGGTGATAAAACAAGGCGAGAGATGTCAGGAGGCAGGGTTTGGATGAGACCCAGAGCTCCTGACCCCTACTGAGAGGTTGGTGGGGAAGCCCGGCTCTTTCTGTTAGCTGAGGACCCCCTGGGGCCCCAAGCTGAAAGCCTGTGCTCCCAAGCTACCAGTATCCCCTTTTCCCTCCCTGCTGTACCCCCTTGCTTCCAAGCCTTTCCTTGGGGGAGGCCCCCGGCATCCTGCCCTCTCATTTGGGTTCCTTCTCCCATCAAGAACAAGGCCCAGGAAAACCAGGTTCCATGCAAGGGCCTCTGGAGTCTGGGCCAGGAAGACAGTGACTTGTCCAAAGTCAGGCACAGAGCTCAAGGTTCAGGATCCAGGTGTCCTGCCTCTGAGTTGGCACTCGTCCTGTGCATTCCCAGGCTGACTGCCTGGGTGTGGCTCCTGGTCCCCCGGGGCTGTAACCACTGAGGGGCTAATTACCAGGAGACTGGTCCGCTCCCTGCTCTAACCTTCCCTGGTGATTCTTCATCTTCAGAGACTCTTGTGGGGTCCCAGGCTTTCCCCATGTAACCAACAGCCCCCACCTGTTACCACTCGGGGGCCCCCCAATCTTGGCCCAAGATCCCGTCGATTCTCTAAGGAGCACAAAGGGGGATCATCTCTCCCAAGAGTTTATGAGAGGATGGGCTGGTCCAGCTGCCTCCCAGCGCTGTCTGTTGATGTGACACTCCCTTCCCCTGGTGCCCACAGCCCTTGTCTGGGTGACCCGGCCCTTTCTGCAGCATTACTGCCTGTGTATAGTATAAATATATATATTTTCTATATATAAGATGTATAATATAAGGCTCCACAAATGTATCTGTGTGTGTGCGCGTGTGTGCAGTGAATGGCGGTCCCCATCCCGGGCGCCCACTCTGGACTCCCCCACCACCTGGTCAAGTCTCAAGAGTGAATCCAATGGCCCCATGGCACCCTCCTTTATGACATCCGTCCATTTGTGGTGAACCAAGTAAAGGTGGTGACTTCTGGTGACAGTAAATAAAGTGAAGACTCAAAACCCACCAGTGGATTGTGGCGTGTCATAGTGTGTTTTGTTTTTGCGTTGTAGCTTGTGACTGCCAACCCACTGTCCCCCCTGACCTGGGACATGCTTTATTTGTTCAACACTGTTTATCAAAAAGTAAAATCATTGCATCTGAAGCCAGCGCCCCCGCCCCAGCTTTACACGCGTGCATGCACACACAGCTTACACACGCGCGTACACACATCACCAGTCCTTATCCCAGCCCCTTCCCTAAACCCCAAACTTACGTGTGTGTGGACACCTGGTCACCATCCCCTATCCTGGTTCCTTCCCCAGCCCCCAGAGGCAACCAAGGTCAGGAGCTCGGCCTCATTCCTTCCAGATCATTCCCATGCTTTTACATCTGCATATGTTCGCAGGACCGGCTTTTAAAGTTAGTGGCCCAGTATCTATTCAGACCTTATAAAGTGCCAGACACTTCGCTGGGGCCTAGGAATTCAAACCTGAACAGGTGGCCCTGCTCTCACAGATATGTTTCCAGCAGGAAAGATGGAGGCTATCCCCACGTGCAAGCAGCAATGTAAATTGTGTAAGTGCTGAGGGTGTCAGCAGATGCAGCCCTTCTGAGCAGGTGACGGACCGGAGCTCTCTAAGATGAGCAGGGCTTTGCTGGCTAGGAGGTGGGTTGGTGAGCATTCTGGAGAGAGGAACTGAAACATGAGGTCCCCAGCCGGGACAGAGCTTGGGAATGGCGGAAGGCAGGTACGGTGACACATACAAGGGAGAGAGAATGAGGAGGGGCGGGCCAGAGGGCACTCGGGTCCCACAGCCAGGGCCTCGAGGCCTCCATAGGAGGTATGGTTCTTACTAAGTGACGTGGAACCCCTGGAAGGGCCGGTGACCACGCCAGTGTGTGTTTTAAAAAGACCACTCTGGTGGTCAGATGGCAATCAAAAGGTTGCTGCCCATTATTCGGACAGGAAGGTCGCCATGGCAATGAGAAGAGTAGAAAAAGTCAAGATATATTTGAGGAAAGAGCCAATCAGTAAATGATGGACTGAGTCAAGCGAGTTGAAGTACATGTGAGAATCATTCTCACGTAGAAGAAGCGCTGGCAGGGAGGGGCAGGCCAGCTCTGGCCTCAGTATGAGCCTGTCAGTCACAGTGCCGGCCACGCCCAAGCCCCTGTTCATGGCAAGTCCAACCTTACTCCGGGTTTGCTAAGTGCCACTAGGCCTCTGATTGGACAGGCGCGAATACCTGCCGTTTTTCATGCCCCGCCTCCCTTGACTGCACCTATCAGATGGCTGCCTTTCACGATGGGGAGGAGGGATTGGTTGATTGATTAGGGAGGTGGGTGGAGACTCTAAAAGAGGTCAGGGTTCAGAGAGAAAGTGGAGAGTGGCAGTTTCCAATGTACCCACCCAGGTTCTACCCACCTCTGCCTTAAGGAGGCCTGCGGGCTTGCAACTGCTTGCAATCAAAAGAGCCGGAGCACCCCTGGAAGCCCTCCGCGCCCCGAGGCAGCTGCCCTCTGGAGGAAGCAGACCCCTGGCACTGTAGGGCTGGGCTCCGACTTCCGGTCCAGCCTCTCACCCTGCTCAACCTGGGCCTCACCTGCATGGGCCCTTCCCCCAGTCTTCAAGGTCAATGGGATTGTGATCGCCTAACAGTCACACTGCCCTCCATTTGCATTTTCTGTTCTCAGCATAATTCAGGTAGTTACTCTTCACCGTTACCAAAGGACTTGTCACTTACGAAGGACTTCAAAAAGTGACATCTGCATTTGAAGGACTCCATATGCCCCCCTGTGGTGCGTGTCTGTGGGAGGCATTCAGAAGAATGTGTCTCGAGTCAAGAAGATGGCTTTCAGAAACGGATAAGAAGGACATCACAGCGGACAGGATCAGCCTTTCGAGATGACCAGCCATCCACACTTTAAAAAATTATGTGATGGCCGTTCATTGGACTGGAAGGCTGTCAGTAAAAGCCTAAAAGGATTTTAACAGAGTCAGGACAATTTGGAGATATTCGATTTGTTTTCAGAATCAGGGCTCCTACATAATTCGGAGGACCTAATTCAAAAGGAAAATGCAGGACCCGTTGTTCAAAAAGCAGTTAAAAAAAAAAAAAGTGCAGTTAAGGGTACTAAAATATAAAGCTTTTTCCTTTCAAAATATTTTCTTATAAAATGCAATGGGGTAACAGGGATAATTGAGTAATACTGATGCAGGACAGGGCAGATTTCTCCGGGTGACGGGGGACCAAGCCCTGCACTGAGAGAATAGGGGTCTTTGGCGGAGGGTGTAGAAAGAATTCAACACACACGCCAACGTTAGTCAAAAGGAAAGTTTATAAAAGGAGTAACGCTCCACAGACAGAGTGTGGGCTCCTCTCAGAGGCAGAGGGTAAGAGGGACAGTGAGACAGTAAAGGCACTGAGCGGGACCCCGAGTGTTCCGGGAATTCAGTTTGTCATTCTTTAGTTCCCATGTCCTTCGATAAGGACATACAGCGAGGAAGGGGAAGAGTACGCAGCCTGAGAAGGTTGAACTGTGGAGTGAAAGGCCTGCTGGCAGTTCCCAGCCTTGAATCCTTAGGTTCCCCATGGTTTTAGCCACAGGGAAGGACTCTTGGTGCCTGTTCCCCTTCACAGGTGTGGGGAATGGGCTGTTAGAATCCAGCAGAAATCTTCCTTTGTTCTGCAGGTGTCCTCCTGGCCTGGATCAGTATATTGCAGTCTCTGAATGTGGCTTGATTAACATTTTTAATTCTCTTGCCTCCTCCTTACATTAATACCATAAACTTAAAATTACAGAACTATATTTCGTTGTCATAATTTTATATAATACAGTGAATAACTTATCAATATGATATCTGCTTGACCATTAGATTTTTCTGCATGTTATTCAGCAAAATGTGTACTTTCGCCAACTGCATGTCAACTGACACACAGGCATGCCTCGTTTTATTGCATTTTGCTTTATTCAGCTTCACAGATGTGGTGTTTTTTTACAAACTGAAGGCAAGACCCTCCACCAGCGAAAAGACCATGGCTTGCTTTATTGCAGTACACTACTACAGTGGTCTGGAACCGAACCCACCATATCTCCGAGGTATGCCTCTCATTGAAAGCTATGACAATAATTCCTGGCAAATGCAAGATCACAAATAATCTTTCAAAATTTTTAATTTTGGGAAGGATCTTTCTGCTGATGAGACTTAACCGAAGTTAAGAATATTTCATAGGCTTTCACATTAGTGTATCAAGAGCTGATGATTCTTACGGAACGATTTTTCTAAAAAGATTTAACTCTTCGTACAAATCAATTTCATTTAAGTTGGAATTTAATTTTATATAGAAATATATTTGGAATATAACATTTCCTCTAACATTTTTCTGTAATTTGTGGAGGTCGTACGAGAAACCGCAAGTGACTTCATGATTTATATATAATTTTGATAACCTCTTTATGGACTTAATTGCTGTATCTCTGGTTACACAAGGAAGAGTTAACGTCAAAATTGCCTTCCTCATTAATAATGAACCTTCACATGAAGATAGAATTCTTTTCTGTAGAATGCGATCTTTAATTTCTGTTTCAAAGCCTGGGAATACTTATTTGCTTGGCAAGGCTGCAGCAGCTTCCACAGCCAGAGAGACCTGGCTCTGAAGAAGTCTCACTCTCGGGTGTGCTTTATCGCGACATCCATGTGCATACTTTGGTTTTACAATAACTTATTGACCGTTTCCTGCATGAGTACTGGCAGTTCCTGCCCCAGACTTAGGCTGCAGAGTTTATATTTGCGTAGGGGCTATCCACATGGGGCTCTCTCTCACCGCAGCCTTGGTGGACTGCGGCCATCTGCTGCTGCTGCCAGTCTGGGCACAGATCCTGGCCCTGCCAGCCCCGTGCCGCCCCACGGTGTCCCAGACTGCCCAGCCATGTGGGTGCACACAAGGTGGCCAGGCCAACTGCTCGCCACGCGTGCTGCCCACTGCCTGCCGTTCTTGCTGCCACCTGGTTTATCTTCTGTGCTCACACGTAATGCTTCGTCGTCCCGTTGGCTATCCCTCACGAAACCCAAGTTCGAAGAGAAAATGTGAAGAATTTCAAGATGGCAAAAGCAGAGCATTAAATCCAGAGTTGAGTCCATTCCGAGAGCGGCGCCCCGTGTGACTGCACAGGTCGCACGCCCACGATCCAGCCCTGCCCAGAGCACTGATTCCAGTCCCCTCTCCACGTCCCCCTTAGCCTATTCTGAAGCTTCTTTTTCTTCTCCTCGTAGTCTCCTTGTCAATTAGACAGCTACACTTGGTTGTGGGCCTAGAATACTGTGCCGTAATAAGAACTATGTATTTGGTCTTAGTCCAGCCCCTGTTCCTGGCACAGAGCTCCTAAAATGCTTGGAATTTCTGAACCATATGGTTAAGAGGGGCACCTTTTGTTGTGGGCATAGGGGAGGGGGCTGGCAATTGAGTTCAATCACCAACAGCCAATGATTTAATCAATCACTGAAGCCTCCATAAAAGTTCTGACCCCAGGGGTTCATAGAGCTGCTAGGTTGGCGAACACGTCAAGCTGCTGGGAGGGTGGGTATGCCCAGAGAGGGCAGGGAGCTCTGTGTGCCCTGCGTGCACCCTGCCCAACGCATCTCTTCCATCTGGCTGTTCCTGAGTCGTATCCTTTAAAAATAAACAGGCAATAGTAAGGAAAGCACTTTCCTGAGTTCTGTGACCCGTGCTAGCAAATTATCGAGCTTGAGGAGGGGGTCACGGATAGATGGTAGGTCCATAAGGACGTACGATTAGCATCTGAAGTGACGGCACTCGGGTGGGCCTGAGCCCTTCACCCACTAACTCCAGGTAGATACTGTCAGAAGAGAACTGAACTGCAGGGCGGCCAGCTGGTGTCAGAGAATTGGCTGATGTGGGAGAGAAAACCCACGTATTTCATGTCAGAAGTGTTGGTGCAAGCGATAGAGGAGAAGACAGCGTGTTTCCCTTTAAGGACCAGAGCTGTGCTGAGCGCTTTGCTAGCACGATCTATTTCACTCCCTTCAACGCCTGTCGTAGAGGCGTTAAGTTGTGCCCCTTCTGCGGATGAGGGGCTCGGCCATAGAAGAGCGCGTGGCACAGCTAGGGTCATACCAGGCAGAGCCTGAAGAGCAATAGTGCATCCACCTTCAAACTCATGCTCTTAGCCACTGTGCTGCCTTTCTAAAAATGATCTTTCCACATTTTCGATAACTGACATATCCTTAAAGCCTGCTTTATGCAAAAATTCCCCAGGCTCTGCATGTTTCTAGATCAGCAAAGCCTTCAGCTTTGGTTACCCATCCATCCTCCTCTGTGCTCACCCACCTCTGCGTCTTCCTAAGCCTGTCCCAATTACACGTCCTAGAAATGCTACTTCAAACATTTGAGAGGGCTTTGCTAAAACCAAAAGCCTTTTTCCTCAAGCGTTTTCAAATGTGTGCAGGCTTTTGCAAAGTGACATCAATTGGGCGGTGACATCCGTTGAGCCTTCACTGTCAACATGGCAGACTCACAGGCCCATTCCTGGTGAGTCCTTCTAGTCTCACGGCTTTAAACACCCACTGTATACTGACTACTCCCGAGAGCGTATGTCCCCAGCTTGGGCCACTTATATATTCAGCTGCCTTCATATTGAGGTATCCCGTTGCCCTTCCCCATATCACATGTTCTGTCCTCGACACCAGCAGCCATAATAATTATTATCACGATAACTGATTCCACTATATAGTGCTGAGAATGTGGCAGATACTGTTCTAAGTGCTTTCTTTACATTAACTTTATTTAATCCTCACAATAACCATACAAAGTGAGTACTGTGATTATCCCCATTTTATGGATGATGAAACTGAGGCACGGAGAAATTAAACAACTCGGCCAAGGTCACCCAGCTAGAGAGTGGTGGAATTGGGATCCGAAGACCAAGGAATTCTGAGCCACTGGGCTTTTATTTTTGTTACGTGAATTAACGCATTTATTATAGGCTAGCAACGTTCCAAACTATGGCGCTTCTACTGGCCTTTCAATTCCCTCAGTCTTCTGATGGCAGACTTTCCACTTCTGAGGGCAGAAGTGGTGCTCGGTCGAGGCACCGGCAGCTACTGTTCTCATGCAGAAAGCCCAGTGCCGGACCCCCACAGCTCTTCTCTTCATCTGGGTTTTGACACAGAAGGAGCAAGTGTACTTGGTGTGCCAGCCGATTTCAATTTTCTTCACCATTTTCCTGAGGGAGGCGCCATAACGGGTCTCGTATTTACCGACCGATTCCGACCTTCTCGGTGCGTTTAGCCATGTCGCCGCCAACTAGGTCAGAACCCAGAGAGCTGGCCGCTGGAGCTTTGAAAATACAAGTGAGCTCCAAACTCCCCAGAAAACTTTCCTACCCTTCTCAGCATAATATTCAGAGTCCTTGCAATGGCCTCCGTGGCCCCGCGGGATCTGCCTCGGCTACTTCTCCCATCCCACGTTCTGCCACTCTCCTCACTGCAGCCACACTGGCCTCCCTGCTGTTCCTAGAACACACCTACTACGCTCCTGTCTCAGGGCCTTTGCACCGGCTGCTTCCTCTGCCTGCAATGCTCTTCCCACTTCCAGATCTCTGCCCACATGACACCTTTTCAGTGGGACCATCCCCGGTCACGCCTTTTAAAAACGAGTCCCCCATCCCCACTTTATTTTCCTCCGTGCCACCTTCTACCACGTGACATATGTTCATTTCTTTATCGTCTGGCTCTCTTCGCCAGGTGTAAGCATGACGAGGGCGGGGCTTTCGTCATTGCTCTATGCCAAATACAAAAGTGCCTGGCATGTACGTGGTAGGGACTCAGTTAGGAATCGTTGAGTTAATCTTCCCACCAAACCTCCTCCTTTCCCTGTGTCCACCATCTTAGAGTAAAGGTACCATCATCCTTGAGGGTAATTATCCGAGATTTGTCCCTTTCTTCAAAACTCCAAGTATCCGCCAGGTCCTACCGACTCAACTTCCTAAATAGTTTTCAAACCATCAATTTTCCGCCATCCATCCTGCCACTTCCTTGGCTCTGTCCTTCTGTAACAGATGTCTAGACCGCATACGGTAATACACGGAGTTTGCACATTTTGAATTTTTCAGTGTCCTCTCCGCCCCCAGCCCACTGCATTGATCCCCAAGTCCTCCCAGCCCAGGTCCAAACCTGCTCCTCCTCTAGCGCTTTTGCCTCTGTAACTCCGCTGCCATCTACCTGGCTGCCTGAGCCAGGCATCTGGGAATCGTCCTCAACTCCCCCTCTCTCCCACTTCCAATCCACAGCCAGGTTTTCTGTCCTACCTACCTGGATATTTCTGAAAATTGCCCGTTTCCTTTCATCCTCATGGCCACCACCCTAGTCCAGGCCATCACCCATCTTACCTGGGTGATCTCAGCAGCCTCCTAATACTGGTCTCCCTCCCTGCTGCCTGGTCCCAGGTCATCTTCCTAAAACACACAGAAGATCACATGACTCTCTTACTTAAATGAATCTCTACTCTTTCCCGTGCACCCACACCCTCCTGATGTGTCATCCCCAGCTTCCTGCCACACTTGACTTCCGCCGTTGTCCGACACCTCCCCACAACACACACACACACACACACAGCCTGGAATGCCCTTTTTCCCTGCCCAATCCCTCTCTTTTCCTAGATGAGTTCCAAGGTCCCTCCCCTGTGAAGTCTTCCCTGTTCCCCCACCCCAACTTTTGGGTAATTACCATGGCGGGGTGGATGGGAAGGCTCACCCAGCAAGGTCACTTGGGCTGAGGCAATAACGGACCAAAAAAGCAGTTTGAGGACCCAACAGTGAGGCCTTAGGAAGCACCTTCTGTGTACCTGGATCTGTTCCCAGAACCCCAAGGTCAAATGGTGGAAGCATATGGCATGAGGAGGGGGAAATGGGTCTGAAAAAGAGAAAGGGAAGGGAAGAGAACCAGTATATTTGGAGCAGATTCTAGGCTCCGCTGCTAAAGGCTTTGAAGATACTCCTTTGTTTCGTCATCAGGACATCTCTGGGAGGCAGGAATTTTAAGAACATAGGAACTGGTGTATAAGATTTACAAAATTAACAAAGGTAGCCTTTCAAAGGAGTGGGGGAAAGAAGAGATTATTCGATAAAGACTTTAATATAAAATTGGCTACGTATATGAAAAGAGTCAAGTTGGATCCCTTCTAGTGCATTAAAACTCCAAATGGGAGTAAACGTGATCATTTAAGTCAATATGTATATGAAATTGTGGTTGGGAAGGTCTTTCTCTGTATAACGCAGAAAGCAGAGACCATAAAGGAAAATTCTGAGAGATCTGGCTACATAAAAATGTAAATGTTCAGCATGTCAAAAATATATATAAATAAGTAAAGTGCAAATGCAAATGGAAAACTGGGAAAAATATTTCCCACATGTTAGCAGACAGAAATATAGGCTCGTGATCTAAATGGACAATTCACATAGGAAGAAATTTCAATTTTCCTAGTAATCCTAGAAATAAAAATTAAATCAAATCGAGGTTCCATTTTTAAACTGCCAAGTTATCAGACATTTGTTTTAATAAAATAGCAGTGCCATGGGGTGCCAGGAAAGAATGCAGTTTACAACTGCAGATGGATGCTAGAAACTGCTACTTTAAAGTTTATAAACAGCTTTTGTATTCTAGGACAGGAGAAGGATTCTGTTTACAGAGAAGACCTTCTCTTTGTTCTGGATTGTTCTGGAAAGAACACCTTTGAGGCCTTCTTGGTTAGGTAGCTGTGAAGTAAAAGCCTCTGGTTGCTCTTCCAGAAACCCAAATCCAGCTGCTTTAGACTAAGATGTTAAGTTTTCTATTCGGTTGTATAAACTTGTTCTGTAAGGAACTTCCCCCTGCTAATTTGGATTTTTTTTTTTCGAGGCAACCCTTGGTCAACCTCACAGATTGCAAGGACCTTGTCAGTTTACAATCCCTTACTTTTTATTTTTCACGCCAACAGCACCTGGTCTTCCTAGGTGATCTCCCATCCAAGTATTAACCAGGCCCGACCCTGCTTAGCTTCCAAGATCAGAAAGGATCGGGCTTGTTCAGGGTAGCATGGCCGTAGACTCCCCAACATGGATTTTGGACTGCTCTGTGCAGGAAAATCTTGTGTGTGTGGCAGAGGTCCCACTCCATGACCCAACAAAACCATTTCCAGGAGTATATCCTAAGGTCAAAGAAAGGTTACTGTAATACAAGGATCCGTGAACCTGAATGGGGGACAAAAACATTCCAGGGACCTCTGCATGACATTTAGCACTTCTGTCACTTATGAATGTAGGCAGCAAGCCACAGAATTAGCAATATCTGTGGCACAGCAGAGTTCTTGAACACTCATCACGTCAACGTTCCACCCGTTAGCCCTGTTAGAGCTTGCTATTAAATGCATTAATAAGAAGCACATTTATAACTATAGCCCAACTTTTTTTGTTTCGAAACACTTTATTTTTTAGAGCAGTTTTAGGTTCACCTAAAAATTGAGCAGGAAATAGAGAATTCTATTATACTTCCTGTCTCCCTGTCCCCAGAGTTTTTCCTATTATTAACACCCTGCATTAGTGTAGAATATTTGTTCCCATTGAAACACCAAAAATGATACATTATTATTAACTAAAGTCCAGAGTTTACATCAGGGTTTACTCTTAATGTTGTACAGTTCTATGGGTTTTCACAAATGCATAATGTCATGTATCCACCATTTCAGCATAATGCAGAGTATTGACACTGCCCTAAAAATCTCTTGTGCTTCACCTATTCATCCCTTCTTCTCTCTTCCTGAACACCTGGAACCACCGATGTTTTAATGTCTCTAGTTCTGCCTTTCCCAGAATGTCATTAATTTGGAATTGTACAGTATGTAGCCTCTCCAGATTATCTTCTTTACTTAGCAAGTTGCAATTCAAGTTCCTCTATATCTTTTTATGGCTTGATAGCTTGTTTCTTTTTCTCTCTAATAATACTCCAACGTCCAGATGAACCACAGTTGTTTATCCAACTCACCGACTGAAGGACATCTTGGTTGCTTCAGTTTTGGCAATTATAAATAAAGCTGCTATAAACATCTGTGCGCAGGCTTTGGTGTGGATGTCAGTTTCAACTCATTTGGATAAATATGCTAAGGAGATCAATCGCTGGGTCATATGATAAGACTGTTTAGCTTTTTAAGTAACTGGCGAACTGTCTTCCAAAGTGGCCGAACCATTTTGCATTCCCACTAGCAATGACAGAAAATTCTCGTTGCCGCACATCCTTGCCCGCATTTGGTGTCGTCGGTGTTTGGGATTTCGGCCGTTCTAATAGGTGTGTAGTGGCGTCTCGTTTTTGTTCAATTTGCAGTTCCCTAATGACGTATGATGTGGGGCATCTTTTCGTATGCTTATTTGCTATTTCTGCTCCAGCTTTAACTACAAGCTTAGGTGATGCCTTCTGCTAGAAGGTTAATCTCTCCCGTTGTATCAGACAGTCTTTGCTGTGTAACACACAATTCCAGAACTCAGAAGCTTAAAACGACGATCATGCAAGGTTCAGCTAATTGCGGCTGAGTGGGGCCGAGTGGGGCTGGGTGCTTCAGGCCCCTTGGCTCGGGCTGCTCTGCTCCACGCGTCTCATACCTTCTTTGAACCCCTGTGGCCCAATTTAAAAATATATGTTGATAAATGTGTTTCGATACAATTGGCTTGTGTTCTTAGGTACATTATTTTATGCACTTAGGCCCATCCCAGCCCTCGTTATGCTGCTCTGCCAGGGCCCAGTTCCTTGTCTGTTTCCTTGCCGGACTGTGAGCTCCCTGATGGCTGGGACTGAGCTTATATTTCTGTTTTTAATTTCCTATTATGAAAAATTTCAAACATATTTTTTAAAAAGGGAGAGAATAGCACCATGAAAACCCATGCATTCATCACCTCAGATTACAAAGACTTTGTCCCATTGGTTTCATCTCTCCCCTTTTAATTTATTTTTTGCTAAAGTATTATAAAGCGAGTCATCCTCCCTATATCTCTCATTGTGCTTTTCCAAGAAATTCATTCAATAGTTTTTAAACCCATGAATGACTGTTGTAGAGCCGTATATAATAGCCCCAACTGGAAACGAGCTTATTAGCTACCATTTTAAAATGAGGAATGCAGCCAGCATTAATATGATGGCTAGGTGGAGGGCCGGGGGAGGGAGGGAGCAATTGGGGGGATCGTTTTATGAACTCTATAGATGTCTAACCAATGTATGGTATACTTGAAATTAATTTAAATACATTTTTTTAAAAAAATGAGGGATAGTCAAAGGACTATCACACACCAATACGAGGACCGCACAGCCACGTGGGAAAATGCTTGTGACAGAGAAAAATCCAAGAAGGCAAAGAGCCTGGCTCAAGGTGATCTCTGTCCTCTCAGTTGCTAATCAGGCCAAAAGACCGGCCTGGGTTCCCGGCCAGTGTGGAGAAGGCGTCGAGTGAGGATGAGGATAATGGGATGATGGGCGAATGTGTTATTCCTCTTCAAAATATCCTTCAGCGTCCTTTTGCCACCTTCCCAAGCTGTTATCTGCCAACCAGAGTTGCCTCAGTGGCTGTCTGTGAGGCCAAACAAAGGATTGATGGAATCTGCTGGGCCCATGGGGAGCTGTTGGAGGCACAGACCTTAAGACAACAGGCGGTTCCAACTCCCATGCACAGCCCTTTGCAGTTCCCAGAAGGCAGCTGAGGGCATTGCACGGCTATCTATTCTTCCAGGTGCTAGAGTTTGGAAAGGTCATGGTGGCACGGAGTTATCTGATGCGTGCACTTCTGCGTGGCTGTGATAGGGCCTGCAGCTCGCTCAGGCTGTTTTAGCGATTTTAAGGTCAATAGTTGTGGTATCTTTGTTCATCCGGCAGAAGCCTGTCTTGGGTTGATTGTAAACCCATGTGACCCGTAGGGCTGTCCTGGGGAAAACAAATCCACTTCACAGCTTGGTTCCCAGGCAGCTATTCCCCTGGGAGAAAGAAGTCTGTCCATAGCAGAGTTCCTTGTTTCTGCCCCAACCCCCTGGGGGCTCAGTGCCTGCAAACAGGAGGCGCCAACTTAATGCTTGCTCTCCCAAGTGCTGTGCTGAGCCTAGTGTCTTCCTGCTGCCTTGAAAACCAGACCCAAGAAATTGTGGAAGGAGGACCTGCCATAGTGCGCTGTTTAGGGGGTCAGGTGTGGAAAGAGGGGTGGGGAGGGGTCTAGAAGCTCCAAGTCTTGGTCTCCCAGCTCCCCTGTAAGTCGTTTGAGGACTTTGGGACTGGCCTCATCTACCAATGTCCATTCACCTCCATCTGACTGTCAACCAATCTGAGAACGCCTGGGGGCCATGACCTGCTGCAGTCCCCGCCCTCAGGAAGGTCACTGCCAACAGTAACTGTGGTTTTAAATGATCGAGAAGTCATTCTTGGGGTGGGAATCAAGGGGAGTGTCTGAGGACTTTCACTTGCTAAGAGCCTTGAAGATGGAGTAAAAGTTCAGCAGGTAGTTGAGTGTGGGAACAAGAGGTGCAAAACCAGAGGCAGGAAACGCTGCAGTTGTTTGGGACACTTCCCACGGTTCCGAGGAGGCTGAGCTGTGAGGGGACTTGGAGGGTCTGCTTCCCTCGCAGCGGTGCCAGGAAAGGCCTTAGAGTCTTCGACTAAGGGGTTTTTACCTACAACGGCAGAACACCTCTGACGCCGAACTTGTGGGTTTCCCACAGCAAGCCATTCTCCAGTTCTCTGCAGACACCAACTGGGTGCCGTGCCCTGTAATTTGTCATTCTAATGCTAACCACCCAGAGTTAGTACAGACCCCACAGGCTAAGGGCAGATTCCCACCAGACTGCACCCCTCTTCAGACACCAGTCCCAGCTAGCAGGTCCTCAGGTCACCCACACTCTTGCCCAGTTTGGCCACGAATCAGGGGTTCCCATGATTCCCTCCTCAGATTCCGCAACACACTGTAACGGCTCACGGGAATCAGGAAAACGCTTTACTTATATTGCTAGGTTCTTACAAAGGATACACGAGAACAGCCAGATGAAGAGGTAATAGGCTAGGATCTGGTAGGGTCCACAGAGTGCAGGAGCTTCTGTCCCTGTGGAGTTTGGTGCGTGTCACCCTCCCAGCACATAGATGCGTTCACCAATGCAGAAGCTCTCCAAACCCCTTCGTTTAGGGTTTTTATGGAGGTTCCATTACAAAGACACGATTGATTAACTAAATCACTGGCCACTAGTTATTACCTCAATTCCCAGCTCCTCTCTCCTCTCCAGAGATGGGAAAGGGAGTGTGTGTGTGGGGGGAGGGGGTGGCGGGGAGGCTGAAAGTCCCCTCTAATCACGTGGTTGGTTCCTCTGGCAACCAGCCTCCAACCTGAAGTCATCCAGGGGCTATCAGCCACCAGTCACCTCATTAAAATAAACTGCAGGATGGTTGAAAGGTGCATGTTATGAATAACAAAAGATGCTCTATCATTCTATCACTCGGATAATTTCAAAACCCTTTTAGAAGCTCTATGCCAGGAACCGGGACCAAGACCAAATATATATTTCTTATTACATCACAGCATCACAGAGTCAGAAGACCTAGGTTCAAATCCCGAAATTTATTTGTTGGGTTACTTCGCGAACTGGAATTTCCTGCTTTATAAAATAAAGATAATTATAATACCTATCTCACCAGGTTGGAGTGAGAAATAAGTAAGTGTTTGGTGAAGAAGCATCCAGCAAGTGTCCGGCATACAGTAGGTGCTCAATGTGTTTATCATCTTGGGAAAAAAAAGAGATCTGAATGTAACAAACATCAGCGCCTACCACAGCTCAGGCATTTCCATGGCATCGCATTTAATATTTGCAGTTTTTCTGCCGGGTAGATTCTCACTCCCATTATACAGAGGAGGCTCCTGAGGCTCAGGGAGGGGAGGCAGCTTATTCAAGGTCATACAGGTGACAGGATATGGGGCAAAGATTAGAATGCAGTGCGTTGGGCTCCAAATCCTGATTCTTTCCAGACTCTTCTTCAACAGACAAACCACTTGGTCCCTCCCAAACCCCTTCATGGCAGAAAAGACTGCTCATAGCTTCCTGGTATCCATTTCTCAAACCTTCTTTAGGAACAGAAACTGTTTGTAGTTGGGCACATCGTAGCTCAGTCCAAAGACTACATTTCCTGACCTCCCTTTCAACTCGATGTGGTACAAGTTAGGTTTTAGCCAATGAGATGAAGGAAAAGTGCCACGCGGAACTTCTAAAGGTCTCCTTTAAAAAGAAGGGAGATTGCTCGTGAATAAATGTTTGTTAATTAAAAACAGAGGAAGAGAAGTACTATCTTCCTACCTTCCTCTTTCCTTCCTGCTTGCTGAACTAAGACAAAATGGATGGAGCTCAAGCAGTCATCTTGGGCCACATGGAGCTGTGTTGGTAGGAGAGCAAGATGATAAGTCATTATCCCAGTCCTAGGCTGCCTCCCACTTCCTCCTTCTAAATCATCAGCTCTTCTCTATTAAGCCTTTCTTTCAGCATTTAAACAGGCTCAAGCTTCTTCCAGCCTAAAAGAAAAAAACGTCCCTCAATCCCATGTTCCCTTCTTTTTTATTTTCCCAGTCCACCAATTGGGAAGAATCAGATACTCTCAAGGTCTCCATGTGTCCATTTCCCAGCCATTCCTCAATTCACTGCATCTAGGTTTCCTGCCTACCATTCTACCCAAATTGCCTGGATGAGTTAAAGACAGCTACACCTAATGAACTTCCTTCAGTTACCTTCTAATTAGACCTCTCGAAAGCATCTCACGCAGTTGCCTACATCCTCCTTAGATACTCCTCATCTTGGGTTCTGTGCTGCCTCTGCTCCCCCTGCCTTTCCAGCTGGTAGTTCTGTGTCTTTGCCAGTTTAGCCTCTGCTCTGAGCTCTAGTCCTCCCCATCGAAGCACGGACTTGACTTTATTTTTTGTATGTCTCAAAAGCACCTCAAACTCAACATGTCCAAATGGAACTCATGGTCATTCCCTTCTCCCCCACCCCCAAACCGAGCCGTTCTTGCCAGAAATCTGGAAGAATCTTTGATACATCTCTTTTCCTTGTTCAAGTCTTGACAGTTTCATCTCCTAAATGAAATCCACTCACTGCCATCACCTGGCTCAAACACTCTCATCCCTCTTCTAGAACTAGTACAACAGTCCCCTCATTGGTCTTCCCGTCTCCACAACCGTAAAAATCTGTGTTGTACACAGCAGTCAAAGGGATCTTTCTACCAATGGGATCGAGTCGATGGCTGGCTCCGAAGTCCCCAGCTTTCCGCTGTCCTGTCTGGACCCCGCATGGTCAGAGCCTGCCTTACACTCTCTTTATCTCGCTCTCCCTCCATCCGTTTCAGCCACATCGGTCTTCTGGAACACGCATACTTCTTGAACCCACACATTCCCTTTCCCCAGGTCTCATGCACTCGCGTCCCCTTCACTTGGCCGTTCCTTCCCTGTCGCTAGTTAACACCACACTCCATGCCACATCGATAAACTTCTCTGCCTAGAATTTAGCACCACTAGAAAGACTTATGTGTGTAAATGTTGTCCACCTCAATTAAATTGCTAACTTTTTGAGGGCCTGTATTGCTTGCTGCTTCACCCCTCAAGGGCCAGGCCCCATCACCCGATGAATATCTATTGAGTGAATGAATAATTCACCCTCCGCTGCTCCCACCGTATCCATAAAGAACGCTATTCGCGGGGCTTTGGGAGTCCCACCTGAAAGGCATCCGGGGGGAAGAACGCAAACAAAGAGGTGCGAGGGGGAATCACGTAAGCAAGCTTTCTTGTTATTTCCCACGAGAGAAACGGAGGGAGAGCGCGCCTGCGCACACGCTCCCCTGCGGCCGCGTCCCGCTTCGGCCGTGAGGTGGCGCTGCGTGCATGCTCCCTGGCAGCGCGGTCCTCCGGGCCGGCTTCAAGCCGCTCTAGCCGCCTTTCTCGCCTGCTCTGCTGGGAGGCGGGCGCGCCCGCGGGGGTCCCTCCAAGATGGCGGCGCAGAGGAGGAGCCTGCTGCAGAGTGTGAGCCACCGACCCGCTCTCTGGGCAGGGGGTTGGGAGCCCGGGGGGGCGGCGGGGGGGCGCCTGTCAGGTGCAGGCGCGGCTCCCTCTTCGCCTTGGGACGCCGACTTCTCGCTGGCGGGGTGTGACCGCCGCCCTCCCCTCTCCCGGGCCGGCCCCCCTCATTCCCTAGGCTGGGGGCGCGTGCGGCCCCGGGAGGCCTGCGCGTGCGCGCTGACGCGCCCGGCCGGCCCGGCCTCGGATGCCGGGTCCTAGAGTCCCCGAGCGTCAAGGACGCGTCGAGGGTGGAAGCGTTCTGGAGCCGGAAAGGAACGTGGCGCGCGGCTGCGGAGAGAGCATGGGTCACCGGTGAGCCCACCCCGGGCACCGAGCGATCGTGCGGTGATGATAAGCATAGCAACAGCCACTTGTGTACCGCTTACTACATCCCAGGCTTTGTGCCAGTTGCTTTACATTTGTAAGTTTAATTTTTATAGCAGTCCCATGAGATAGATATTGTGATTATTCCTGTTTTACAGATGAGGAAAGCAAACTCCTTGAACTTGGGATCTGCAGTGAATAGTGTCACCAGTACCTACCATCACGAGGTGCCAGGCATTCAATAAATATTTGTAAAATAATGAGGAAAGCATTTGTAGCTAGGTCCAGTGCTCAGCATTGGCCTTCCTGCCCTTTGAGGGTCTTGAAGCATCAGAATTAGAGTATAAGGGGCGACACTCAGTGCTGCATATTAATGACAGGCTTTGTGTAGACTGTGAAATTGTGCTTCCAAAATAGCAACTCCCAGTTCCGGGCCAGGGTAGCTTTCTTCCTCTCCAGGCCTTCGGCTGCCCCTCCCCCCTTTTTTACTGCTGCTTAGCAGGTTGGCCTTGTCATGGAGTTGATTAGGTAGTCCTGGCCTTCTGCTTTGTAAGCTCCCAGAGGGCAGGGCCCCAGTGTATGTCCCTATTACAGTAAACATTCCAGAAACACTGGCTGGATTGTGGCACATGCTGAAAGTGATAACTGCCGTAGGTTGACTTGGCTTGCTGAGGAGACGCTGCCAGCTTCCTTCCCCTCTAGGTGTGATGGGGCCCAAGGGACTCAGTTTAGATGGAAGATGAACTTTTCTCGCCCCAAAATGTTTTCCTGGGTGGCGGTGGAATCTTTGAAACATGGATAGGATGGTTAACTTTAAGCATGCAATATCTTGATAAAAGGCAAAGGGATGCCAGGGACTTCTGCATAAGGCCCCTCCCATCCTAATGTCGATCAAGACATTTCTGCTCACAGGGCGTCTGAGTGTGCAGGCGAGGTGCAGGGTTTCTTGTCCTGCCCTCTGCTGTCCTTAGTCTGGTGAGAGCTGCTTGGACAACATCATTCAGCGGGTGGCTGTGAGGGCTCTTAGTTTGGTTCCTAGGCCTGGAGATAGAAAGAGGAACGAGGCATGTGCCCACCTTCGCTACATCTGCGGTCCAGCTTGGGAGAAGGAGCTGCACACCACTCACACAGTGTGTAAGGCATGCTGGTGTCGATTTGCTGAAGGGCTGTGGATGGCCTGATTTGACCAGGCCGGTGGAGGCTTGCAGGAAGGGTTGAGGATTTGCCGACAAGGCTCTGGAAGGGTGCGCTGGGGCCAGAAGTGACATCCTGAGGAGTTTCACCTTTCGTCCCCAGGCAGTGTGGTACTTTAAAAAGTCTTTCGAAGAAAAGGAGAGCTTTTTTAAAGATAGCTCGTTATGTTCAAAAGAACCTAGGCTCTTTGCAGCCTGATAGAACAGTATGACTCTTGTACAGCCTTGGGCAAGTCACTTAACATTCCTAAACCTTGGTGTCCCCAATTGAGAGGACTTCCATAAGTATCGTGAGTAATAAGTGAACTAACATGTTGCACTCCTAGCCTGGCATGGTCACACTCCAGTCGTGACATTCCACCTTCAGTTCTGCTATGAGCGAATGCCTACAGTTCAGTCCCTCAAACGTCTCTGAGCACTCACTATGTGGCAGGCACCGTGTAGGTGCAGGGGACACTACCCTCATGAAGCTTATGTTCTATCTACTCTAGTGAGAGAGACTCATAGTAGACAACAGATGCGGATAATGGATGGTATAATAATATCTATAACATCTCATCAGGCGGTGCTGTGAAGAATTGTCTGGATTCACACACAGAATGGTGAGGTGCCGCTTCAGACCAAGTGGTAGGGGAAGACCTCAACATTTGTTGAGGTGAAGCGGGGAATTTGGGAGGGAGTCTTCCTGCGGAGGGAGCAGGGATGCAAAGGCCTACCCGCCTGGGGAGCGTGGAGGCGGCCAGTGTGGCCGGAGCGGAGTGCTTTGGGGAAGTGGTAGTAGCCAAGGTGCGAGGGAGCCTTGTGGATCCTGGTGTGGACTTTGGATTCTGTTCCAACTGTGATGTGAAACTCAGCTGGTTTTGGATAGGGGCATGATGCGATCCAATTAGTGATCGGAGAATGCCCTCCATCGAGAAGTGCTCGAGCGGCGAGAGTAGAAGCCTGGGACTTGCTGAGTGTGGCACTCGCAGTCGTCCAGATGCGAGATGACAGGCTCGGTCAGAGCAGTGGCAGAGGAGTGGTGAGAAGTACTGGGTTCTGGCTGTGTTTTGGAGGAAGGGCTGAAGGATCGGATGTGGGGTGTGTGTGACAGAAGAAGAAGAATCGAGAAGGACAGCAAGGGTTTGGTTGGAGCAACAGCAGTGCCCTTTATTGAAGTGAGGAATCCTGGAAGAGGCGTGCATTGGGGGCAGGAGAATCAAGAGTTTGGTTTTGCCTATAGTATTATTTACTTAATTATTTAAAAAATCAACTTGAAATCAAAATTTTTAACCGAGACGTTTCTTGAGCAACTATGTCTATAAAATTACAGGCACTATATTACTAGCCATATATTTTACTATATTACTAGCCATATATTTTTTTCTAATGTACATTGAAATAAATCTGTCCCCATCAGGCTGTCACCTATAACCATCTCATACGCTGGCAGAATGTGGCCAGCTGCTCTAGGACTCAGTAAGTGCTCCTCAATTACTAGTATCCCCTTTAAGAATGTGTTAGGACTATATTTGTAACGGAAGCATAGAGAACCTTTGATGAAAAGCCTAGTGAGAGAGGCGGGGGGCCCTAGGGTGGAGTTGGCCCCCGAGAAGTAGGGAAGGAAAAGGGGGTCATTCAGGAAGATAGAGACGGCAGCAGGCAAGGGGCATTCGAAGCTTTTTGGAGAGAAAGAACTGCTGCCCCCCACCCTGAGCCATCTTCCTGGGGGCATTATTCTCTCTTTCTGAGCTTCCTTTTAGCCTCTAAGGATTTCGGGTGCTTTCACCACAAAAACACTCGGCCTTTTCATACTATAATTTGATATTCAAGCTGTGGCCTGAACTTGCAACTATGCTTTGTCTACTTCTGCTACCCAGGAGTTTGAGATGAGTCTCTGTGGAGACTTCAATGGACTATTTTTATATGACGTACTCACATGTGTATGTGGGGAGCTCATGCGTAAATATATGTACAAAAGGTGTTTGTAACGCCCTCAGTGGGTTAAATACAGTTGGATCACTGTAGAAACTTTTAATACCGAAATATGAATTTTGGAAACTGTGTCACACAATGAAGTCAAAATTAGGCTTTTCGAAATAGCTTGCTTGCTTACCGTATTTTCTGTTAGATTTCTCATGAGAAGTTAGTTTGTAAGCCATCAGAGAGTTAAAGTGGCCATGCTCACTGTTGTAGGTACTTACTTGGCTCTGTGAGGAGCCTGTGTGAGCGTGAGACGCCCCCTCCTCAGCTCTTTCCCAGCCACGACTCACTCACGTTCTGGGGGCTGAGGCGCCACTTGCTGCTGGTGCTGGCGGGCCTGGCATTTGCGGCGTGGGAGAAAGTATGCATCAGTGTGTGCAAGGGCGGAGAGGTGGGTGGTTTTTGTGAATAGAAAATCCTGACCTTTCCGAAAATTGTTCAGAAACATGGAGGAAGGAAGTGAGAGACTTGGCAGCCTGGGGGGTTGTGATGGAGTCAGCAGTGGCCGCTTGGTACGGCTGATGCCCGTGGAGGCGGGAGGCGCGGGAGAACACGCAGCGGCGTGGGAACGATGGTGGGGCCTCCGCTGGGGTCAGGGAGGCCACGTGCTCTCTCACTCCCACGTGGGTGGTTCCGCCTGCAGTTCTCCGGCCAGCTGTTGTCGGAGGTTTGAGGTGCTGTGGGGCTGCATTCTCGGCAGGGCCTTCCACGAAAGGGGTTCTTAGGGGTAGCTGAGAAATCGCCCGCATGTCATGGGATCTAAGACACCATTAATGATAAGGACACATCATCATTTTACATACTACTGAGAAAACACACTGCTAAATGACTTGTAACACACCATCTTTAGGTGTATTAAATTGTTAAAAATATGTCTTTGAATCAGGAAATAAGATAGCTGATAAACGATACCAGGCTGCAGCATGACAGTTGCCACAAGGCCACATAGTTAAGAGCCAGTGAGCGGGGTGCCTGATGTGCATGCTGAGGCCACAGGGATAGATTTCTCAGGGAAGAAATGGTCTTGGGCTTCGTGGTCTTGGGCAATATTTTCCAGAGCCTGAGACACACACAGTGAGGTGGTTTGGTGTGTGCCATGTAAAACTCATCACTACATATTGAGGAGGTTACTTGCTTTTCAGTTCTCTTTCAAACTCTGATGATATCAAGAGAAAGATTCGGTTTGGTATAAGTATGTCCTTAACACCTTTCTGATTCTTACCAGCCTCCCTTTTTTGTTAACAGAGAACAAGGCTCCAGCTCCAAACCCACAGCAGGCAGTAGGTTCAACTACAATTTAATTTATCTTCTTTTTTTTTTTCATTTTTTATTATCTTCGAGATACGGCAAGTAATACTGCTTTTTCACTTATAATACTGAAAAAGCTTACGTTCAAAATTACATCATTTGGGTAAAAGAAAGTGTGGCGGTTTAAAGGAAAAGTAATGAAGTGGGTAATCTCTGGAAGATGTCGAGTGGAGGGCTGTGGTGTGGGAAACAGGCCCCTGGGACCGTTCAGGTCTGAGCGGGGCCTTCAGGGGGACAGGACTTGGAAAAACAGAAAGGGAGTGGCCTTGCCTCATCATGGATACTTTTTAATATGTTCTTTGAATAATTTTTTTCTTATTTCTTCTTTATTTTAACAGCAAGTCAAGTCAAATTGGCTAGGAACTCAATGCGCCAATGTGAAACAGGTAGCACTTTGCTCAGCAAGGTTCGTTCGTGGCTGTAAATAGTTTGTTTTAAAGTGTGTGTTGGTTCCTGTACCTCTAGGGTCAGTGAGTGGCCTCTTCATTTGAGGTCCTAAAATACATTAGGCTTTTCAGCAGAGCAAACCTCTGGTCGAGGTGTCACTTCATCCTGTGTTTGGTGCTGACACCTCCTGCCGGAAGTGGGTTAGCTTCCCACGCCTTCTGTTCTGGCTACAGTTTTTTAGAAATCGTTTGGAACACTATATAGAAGGCCTTATCAGTACAAGATAGAGAGCTGAGTGAGATTGTCAGTCTGTCAAAGGGTGAGATTCAAAACTATGTCAACAGGCTGGAAGGTCGGGATGGAGCCTTCAGATATAATCAAACTGATAGAAACTTAGGTTTTAAAAAATCCTTTACAGGAATGTGGTTGGGGAAGACTGACTCAGTAGAACTTCACAGCAAAATGACCTTGTTATTTAAGTTGACAGTAAGCGGGAATTTTCACGTGGAGGCTATGTGCCCATCTTTAAGTATCCAATGGTTATTGATTTTTGTGTGTTGATTTTCTATCCTGCCACCTTACTGATTTTTCTTTGAGTTAGTTTTATCATTAATTCTTCAAGGTTTCCAGGTACTGTTATATCAGCTGCAAGTAGAGATACCTGTACTTTCCCTATGCTTTCTCTTGTCCGACTATATGGGCTGACACCTTCAGTTCAGTGCTTCGTAATGGAGATAGTAGGCATTCTTGCTGTGTTCCTGATCTTAATGAGATGCCTCTTGTGCTTCCCCACTAACTAAGGTGCTCGCCTAAGGACTGATGGAAGTATACCTACAAGTGGCCTGTTAAGAAAGTATCCATTGATAACTGTTTTCTTGAGTATTTTTTATCAAGAATGAACAAAGACTCCTAAAATAAACAACAGCACTGGAGTCCATACCCATTGACCTGCACACCAATTACTAGTTAATAGAATACTGTATTTCCGAAATATTACTAGCTTAACATTACGATAATTAGATTTCGAATAAAGCATTTAAGGTTGTAGAAGTATCCAGACACTAGTCATAAATACTTTCTGAAGAACGAGGTGATTGTTAAGTAAATTGACCACTGTCATATACACAGTTTTTCTAATTTGGGGGAACTGGTTGTTCCCACGTCACCTGAGAGTGGCAGCAGCAGTCAGGACAGCGTCAGCCCACTCCTGATGGCAGCATCATGGGCGCCCATCGCGAAATGCTTTTAGGCGAATTTTTCCTGTGCCACTATGCACCTACATGGCACGTTCCTCAGTCGTACATTTGAGATCGTTTGCTATGAAAGACTAATTCAGCAGGCTTTTATAGTGCATCCCTTAATGTCGAGTGGGCCCATGAGTAATTTTTTTTTTCTCTAAATTATAACTTTGTTGCAAAGATTCAAGCCCCTGGAAGCCTTTCTCTGTCCTTTGCAGGAGTTAGATCATGGAAGCGCAAGCACAGTGATTGCTACATGGATGACAAGTTATATACATTGTGGGCAACACGTGTGTCTTGTACATCTCATTAGAGGATGAGTTCAATCCATCTTAATCTGATACTTAATCACAAACAAGAGTCTAGAAAGTATAAATGTCTTCTCCCATGCTTTAAAACAGCTGGGCCACATCAGGGGTGCTGAATTTTGGCTTCTTGTCCCATCTTTTCTGGAGGAAGACACAGGATGCTCCTGAATGGGGAGATGCATTTGTGCTTCTGCTTAATCTTATGCTTAATTTCATTCCAGTTGAAGCAGGAGACAGATCCTAGAAAAAGAAGCTTCTTTTTGAAACTTATTTGCCAGGTTGCCTGAGACATTCCTGAGGTCCTTGGTGTTGGAAGTACACTGATCAGATCTAAGACCTAGGAGATGATTGGCAAGAAATTAATTCCTTGAGAAATAATTAACTCCTTGGCAATGAACTCCTTTCTGTGGTCCGGGAGACCTTACACTGTCTCCACCTAGACAATGTGCGTATCCGTGAGTATGAACACACAGCAAGCCACTTGCCCCTGCTCACTGCAGAGGACACGTTGGCCTTCTCGTACGTCCTTAAACTTGACACACTTTATTTTCTACCTGAGTGCTGCTCCTTCTGTCTGGAAAGTTCTTTCCCCACTTTCTGAAGTAGTTCTGCTTCATAATGATTCAGGTCTGGCTTAGAGGTCACCTCCCCAGAGAGGCCTCTTCTGACCACCTCATCCAGAAGAGCCCTCCCCGCTACTCTCTGTCCCGTTAGTTACCCTGATGTACCTTCTTCATGGCGCATATCCCTGTCTAAAATTATCTTGTTTGTTTATTGTATTACATGTTTAAAGTCTCTGTCCCTAGAGAGGAGGCTTCAAACAAGGACCCAGTGTTTTCTCCACTCTGTCCCCAGTACCTGAAATAATGCCAGCCTGTCATAAATGTTCAGTAAATTTTTGTTGAATGAATGTATATTAATTGAATATACCCTAGTTGCATAATATCATATGTGGGCTCCAAAGGCTTAAGTTCACATATGTTGAGAGAGACATTTATATTGCTTTAAAATGAGACAGTCAAGATGGGAGCCAGAAATGGTTTTGTGTTACTGCGAAGCAGTTTTTTGCTGTAGCTCGACCTGAAGATTTTAAACAGCTAGTGTCACCAAGAGCTGAGCAGAATGTCAGCCCTTTTCGCTGTTTCTTTTCCCTTAGTAGGTTTCAGTCATGTCTTTTATTTTCAAAGGCTTCTAGTAGGCATTAGTAGTTTTTCAGCTCTTGTCATGAATTTAAAAAAAAAAAGATCCTATAAAGAAGGCATAAGTAAGTTTAGGGACTTAACCATGTTGACGGATTGCAAGATTCGACGTGATAAAGAAGTCACATCTCCTCAAATTGATCTATAAATTTAACATAGTTTCAGTGAAAATCCCAGCAAGATTTTTTGTAGATATAGACAAGCTGATTGTAAAATTTATACAAAAAAAAGCAAAAGAACTAGGATAGCCAGAAAGATTTTGAAAAAGAATAAAGCCAGAGGCATCCCCCCAACTCAGTTTTCAGACTTTCTATAAGACTGCGGTAATCAGGAGCATGGGATTAGTGGAAGAATCTGACCCACAGAGCAATGGAATAGAACAGAGTCCAGAAATAGATGCACACAAGTATGGCCAGTTTTTGGCAGAGGTACAAAGGCAATTCAATGAAGAAAGGATAGTCTTTTCAACAGTGTTAAAACAATCGAACATCCATGTGCAAAAAACAAACAAACAAACAAACAAACCCCAAGACATAACCCATGGACCTAAACCTTCTGCCTTATACAGAAATTAAAATGAATCACAGGTCTAAATGGAAAGCTAACACTTTCAGAAGAAAACATAGAATATCTCTGTGACCTGGAGCTGGGCAAAGAGTTCTTAGACATGACACCAAAAGCATGAACCATGAAAGAAGAAAATTGATAAAATGGATTTCATCAAAACTGAAAACTTTTGCAATGCAAAAGACACTATTAAGTGAGTGAAATGACAAGTTGCAGACTGGAGAAAATATTTGCAAATCACATATCCAACAAAAGACTTTTATCCAAAATGTATAAAGAATTCTCAATACTCAACAGTCAACAAAACAAACAACCCGATCTAAAAATAGACATAAGATTTAGACACTTCACCGAAGAAGAAATGTGGATGGCAAATAAGCACATGAAGATATGCTCAACATCATTATTTGCCGTTAGGGACATGCAATTAAAGCCACAATGAAATACCACATACCTCTTACAATGTCTAAATTTAAAAAAGAAAGGGTACCATGTGATGAGGATGTGGAGCCACTGGAACTCTTCTGCAGTGCTGCTGGGAATGCAAATGGTCCACCACGCCAAAAGTTTGGCGGCTGCTTACTAAGTTAAACGGTCTCACTCCTGAGTCTTTACTCCAGAGAAATGAAAAATTGTGTTCACACGAAAACCTGCTCGTGAATCCTTATAGCAGCTCTCTTCATAACTGCCCCAAACTGGGAACAGTCCAGACGTCCTTCAGTGGATGAATGGATGAATGTGCTACATACATGTGATGGGACACTGCTCTGCAATAAAAGGACAAGCTGTTGATGCCGGTGACACCGTGAATGGATCTCAGAGGCACAATGCTGAGTGAAAGAAGCCAGTCTCAAAGCTTATGTACTTAAAGACCTAGAGTGTAGTGGTAGTCGCCAGGGGCCGGGGGAGGGGAGGATGGGAGTTTGTGTTTCGTGGGTATAGAGTTTCAGTTTGAGACGATGAGAAGAGCTCCAGGGGTGGACGGTGGTGATGTTCGCACAGCAGTGGGCGTGTATTTAATACCATGGGACTGTATACTCAAGATGGTAAATTTAACGTAATATGTTTTTTCTCAATAAAAAAACCGGTTGTGTACTGCCTAATTTATGACATTCTCGCAAAGACGGTATAGTGAGGGAGCACAGGTCAGTGGTTGCCAGGGGAGGGCGTGGCTACAAAGGGGCAACGGGAGGGCATGTTTGGGATGATGGGGCTGTTCTGTGTGTTGATTGTTAAAATCTGAAGACCTGCACACTGAAAAAGAAAATCAGTTTTACTCTACGTGTTGATTCAGAAGTGAAAACAAACTCCCACTCCCTGCAGGAGTCGCCCCAGGGTGCACAGCACAGAACCGAGGGGAAGGATGCACGCAGCATTAACGCGATTAAGACGAAAGAGAAGCCGTCGGGTCGCCCCGATCAGTATGCAAATAAGATGGAGTTTGCCACAAAAACTAACCACAGGCTTTTTACATATCTTGATTGCAGAAGCCTGTTGCAGTGATTTTCACATCCTTTTTTGAAGGTTGCTACTGCTGACTTGTAAGAAGTCACGCCCAGCACTGGTCTTTATTCGTATTTCAGAAAGTTTTCGATCCCAGCTTTATTCTTCTTGCGATGGAACTTTGATTCTCCGTTGTTTGCGTTAGCTGCAGTTCCCGCAGTGGTCCTGGGGACGCCCTTGTGAACCAGGCACCGTTCTCAGGTGGGGGTCGCGTGGGGGCTGGGTGTGAGGCAGTGGATCGTGTCTGGGCCTTGCAGCAGAGTGCACCCTAAGGAGACTTGGGAAATTCAGATTCTGGGCTGGGGCCTGGCCGGGAGAGCGGGGGGAGGGGTTGTTAAAACTCCGTCGTGGTCATTTTACTGAGGGCCTGCTTTGAGATGGTGGGTAGAATGGGAGCCAGACACAGGCAGGCAGGAGCGAGGGAGCCAGGGTTAGTAGGAGTACACGGGAAGGCCGTCAACCAAGCCTGGGGACGATCTTCCCTGAAGGAAGACTTCCTAGAGCTGGTGACTCTGGCGCCAGAGTCCGGAAGGGCGGGGAGAATTGCTAGAAAGGACAAGGAGGGCGCGCCACATGGAGGGCGAGAGTGGACCGTGGAGGGGAT
Organism: Pteropus vampyrus; assembly: GCF_000151845.1. Taxonomy (NCBI): domain Eukaryota; kingdom Metazoa; phylum Chordata; class Mammalia; order Chiroptera; family Pteropodidae; genus Pteropus; species Pteropus vampyrus. The sequence continues at coordinate 3,366,929 of NW_011888926.1, read as the reverse complement.
GGTAAAGCCTTTGGTACAGGTGGAGAAGGTGTGGCGGGCAGCGGATGGGAGAGGACACAGTGGAGCAGGGACCAGGGGTGGAGGCATCAGTGCCAGGGACAGTGACCGTGCCTAAGGCAGGCTCGTGAGTCGATTCCTCAAGGCATGGTCCTGGGCTACCTGAATCGGTCACCTGGGAGGGGCTGCCTATGGTGCAGACCTCCAGGGCCCCTCCAGGTCAGACATTCTGGCTATGGGACCTAGAAAGCTGCAGTTTTAACCAGTGCCCAAGGGACTGGAGTCAGAGCCTCCATAGTGAGAGGCGGGGACCCACCGAAGAGTTTTTTACCAAGAATTATTGTGTGTGGGTCTCGTTCATGTTGTGGAACAGCTCGCTCCTGGAAACCACTGCTGAACCTTGCATTTGGGAATTCTGGTCTTTTTTGGATTTCCTGGGGGACAGGTTTGTGGATTAGCCACAAAAAGCAGACCCTCTGGTGGTGTCTGTTCACACAGCGTCATTGATTTCCAGAAGGAAGTAGAACCTTGTGTAGGGCTCTGGGCCTGCTGGGTTTTTGTTGGGGCAGAAATAGGCGAGGCGGGGTCTGCCCTGGAGGAGGTGACACTTCACGCTTTCCCGTTGTCCTCCCCAGGAGCAGCAGCCAAGCTGGACGGACGACCTGCCGCTCTGCCACCTCTCTGGGGTGGGCTCAGCCTCCAACCGTAGCTACTCCGCTGATGGCAAGGGCACTGAGAGCCACCCGCTGGAGGACAACTGGCTCAAGTTCAGGTGAGGAGCCAGGAGCACTCTTCCGGGCACCGGAAGTCGTTTTGCACCTCTCTCACGTGGGGCTTGCCAGTGGGGCGTTGCCCATGGCAGGTGGCGTCTGCCGCTATCCCTTCCATGTCCAGACCTCAGACCAGCTTAGGGCCTGCCACAGTGGGACAGGGAGCATCCCTGAAGGTCATGGCCAGAGTGGAATGATGGCAGAAATGGGGGGACCCAAGTGGACACCTGAAGCCACAGCTGTTGTATCTTTGGTCTCCCCCAGTTCCTTGCCCTCCTCCCTCTCCACTGTATAACTGGCATCACTTCTGTGAGCCCTTGGTCTCAGGTCACCTCCTGCCTCTCTCTCTGCCAGGAGTGAGAACAATTGCTTCCTGTATGGGGTCTTCAACGGCTACGATGGCAACCGGGTGACCAACTTCGTGGCCCAGCGGCTGTCTGCAGAGCTCCTGCTGGGCCAGCTTAACGCCGAGCACGTGGAGGCCGACGTGCGGCGTGTGCTGCTGCAGGTACTGGTGCTCGGGCAGCCGACGGCAACCCAGGTGGACTGTGTCCCCCAGGAACTTGGCCCTGCGACTGTGAAGGGCGGGCTTGGCCAGAGCTGGCCTTAAGACCCTGCCAGCTCATTTCTGTCCTGCAGAGAACCCAGCTCTGGGAGCCTCTCCCAGCAGCAGGGGCACCCCACTTCCGGGGAGTCTAAGACTGGCAGCTAGCAGCGGTCCTTCCCACCCCTGCAGGGTTGGTTTTTGGGGAGGTGGTCCTGGGGAACAGGGAAGTAGGGACGGACCCTTGGACAAAGGGGTAGAGTGGGGGCTGATTTAGGGTGACTTGAGATGGTCCCTTTCCTTCGGGCGTGGCTCAGGTGCTCGGCCTCTAGTCGCCGCCAGCACCCCGGCCTCGCCACCTCTCTTTGTCCAGTGGCCTTTGCCAGCTCCGTGCTTCTGCTTGCTGCTCTTTTGGAGGCTTCTTCCTGGCATCTCCTTTTGGAAGTACATCTGGGGTCACTTAGTTTGGATGAGGAGGATGGACTCCTGTTCCTCGACAGTAGTGTTCCCAACTGTCCTCCTGCCTCAGCGCCTGAGGGCCAGAGCACCCTCCCGGCCTCGGGGCTCTGGGCCAGGGATTCTCAGCCTGGCCCCCCGGGAAAGGCAGCAGCGTGAGCAGTGTCCACGGGCCAGCAGGATATAGTAATGACACCAGTGGTCATCGATCTAGACTTGCGCTGAGCCAGGTGCTGAGTGCTCAGTCGCCCTCAGAACAACACTTATCTCTGTTCATAGATGAGGAGACCGAGACTGCCAGCTGGCAAGTGGCAGAGCTGGAATTCATCCCCAGGTGGCCTGGTTCCAAACCTGTGCTCTTAACCTCTGCGCTCTTAACCTTAGCCTCTCTGGTCCCTGCAGTGCCGTCACATGAGGACCTGCACGTAATACGATTTGTTGCTATTACTAGGGGGTGTTTCAGCATCAGGTGGCAGTGGTGTTTTGAATTGGCCTTTGCCCTGACACCTGTTCCTCTCTGTCCTCTTTGTCCCTCAGGCCTTTGATGTGGTGGAAAGGAGCTTCTTGGAGTCCATCGACGATGCTTTGGCTGAGAAGGCGAGCCTCCAGTCCCAGCTGCCAGAGGTAACCTCTCCAGCCTGCTTCCCGGGAGAAGCTCGTCAAGGCCAGCTTTGCTAGGAACAAGGACTCGTCTGCCATGTCACTCCCAGGCCAGAGCAGCAGGAGTTAGGGAGACAGTCCCTGACTCTGAGTTTACCCTCCGAGGGGCCTCCCTAGCCTGCTCTCAGCAGCCTTCAGCTCATCATGGGGTGGGTAGTGAGGGGTATGAGGTAAAGCCCTTCCAGGTCAGTCCTCGAATCTGTCCGCAGCCTTGTCACCTACCCACCCACATCACCTACCAGCATTTTCAGAGCCGACAGGACAAGTTAGGTTACCGCTAACCTTCCTGGCATAGCCTGCTTAGAGCTGCAGTGCAGCTTTTGGCCTGCTCTGACCCCCAGTGATGGCTTGTAGGGTGTCCCCCAGCACCAGCTGCCTCCTCAGTATCAGAAGATCCTCGAAAGACTCAAGGTGTTGGAAAGGGAGATTTCAGGAGGGGCCATGGCCGTCGTGGCGGTCCTTCTCAACAACAAGCTCTACGTCGCCAACGTAGGTGAGCCACCTGTTCGTCTCAGGGTGGGGAGGGCTGGGAGAGGTCAGCTTTGGGGATCTGGGAGTCTTTTGGGCAGTCTGCTGTCCAGGCACGTAGGACCCGCAGCCCAAGTCTTCCGAGGCCATCGGACGGGTTTCTGTTACCCCACGGGCGTCTCGGTCCCAGTGTGGAGTTAGAAGTACTGGCCGGGAGGTACGCGCCCTGGCCTTAGTCCCCGTGTCGCCCCCGACTGGCTTGTGGCTCTGGGGGAGTTTTGTCCTCTATCCGTGTTGCTTTAGTGGCTGCTGCTTTTGAAAGATGATGCCAGCTGCGGAAGACCCACTCAGCATCCCATGAAGGGTGATAAGATGGCTGGGTGTGGGCCAGAGGATGAGGGGCCACGGGGACATTTTCGTGGGATTTGTGGGCAAGAGGCAACCATCTGGGAGCCTGAGAAGGCCGTATCCCCGATGTGCAGATTACTGCAGGAGCTCTGCAGAGACCCCACTGATAATTTCCCTCTTCTCTTCCTTCTTTCCTAAAGATTTCATGGTGGAAAAAATTAAAAATGTATAGGACTAGAGTGACCAGCATTTAATGACTCCCGTCTACCCATCCCCAATAGTTATCACCTCGTGGCCAGACTCATTTAATCTACAGCCCTTTGTCCCCACATTGTGAGGAAGCAAACCCCAGACATCATGGCATGGTATCTGTAAATATTTTAGTGTGTCTCCCTAGAGAAAAGATCTCTTATGAAAATCATAACCATACTCATCCTAAGATGGCACTGGAAAAGCTTAACCTGATTCCCTAACATCGTCAGCTCTCCTTGACGGGTGACTCACCCAGTGGTCCGAGCCTATTTTCTTTGCTAGTTTCAGGGCTGCCCACATGTGAGATGCCTGCCTTGTCTCTCTGCCCCCTTCCCCACCCCAACATGGTCTCTTCCTCCCTCCGCTCCCCCTCTGCTCAGCTGCTCACATTCTGCTGCAGGTACCAACCGTGCCCTTTTATGCAAATCCACGGTAGATGGGCTGCAGGTGACACAGCTGAACGTGGACCACACCACGGAGAACGAGGATGAGCTCTTCCGCCTCTCACAGCTGGGTGAGTGGGGGACATGTGCCAAGGGCTCAGTAGGGGAGGGCGACCCCGCGGCTCACCTTCGCCCTCTTCTGGTGGTCGTGCAGAGAGGGGTGAAGTGGACAGGCTGTAACTTTGGGCTTGGGACCAGCCCGTCTGGGTTGACTCCCAGTTCCACCGCTTACTAGTTGGTGATGTTTGGAACTTACCCAAGTTTTCTATGCCTCAGTTTCCCCATCTGCATATGAGATAATAGTAACACCTACCTCAGGACGTGGTGAGCATCGAAGGAGTTAATTAATGGGTGTAAACTGCTTCCAAGAGTTCCTGGATGCGCACTGTTACTGGTGGAGGCTGAGAGGCCACAGAAGCCCTGACATCAGCCACTGCCACAGCAGCTCCCTCCCTTCCCAGGCAGCTGTGCTGGGGGTGCCAGATCTGGAGACTGTGGAGGAGGGGCTCCGAGTGAGGGGGTGTTCTGATGGGGATGGAGACCGAGGACATGGGGGGGACAGTCAGCTGTTTTCCCAGGTGCCTGAAGTGACTTCATTTCCTGTTCTTTGGGTCGTCAGCACCTTGTTCATGGATGTGTGCATGTCCCCTTCTTTTTGTTCTTCAATACGAACAAGATCTGGGATTGTCGTGTTGTTCTCCCCTGGCAGGTTTGGATGCAGGAAAGATCAAGCAAGTGGGGGTCATCTGTGGGCAGGAGAGTACCAGGCGCATCGGGGATTACAAGGTCAAATACAGCTACACTGACATCGACCTACTCAGGTAGGTGGCTGGCCCAGCTGCCCCCTGTCTGAGACAGAAGCAGATTTTAAGCTCTAAAGACAGAAGATGCAGTTGAGGTAGCTCAGAACCCAAGGAGACTCTTCTTCCTCCTGGAGAGGTTGATATGGCACCTAGACCAGCAGGCCAGGAGTCAGGCTGGCAAGGGATCAAGTGGAGAGCTAGGCCAAAGCCAAGGGCAGCAACCAGTGCCTAAGGCCTGCAAGAGAGCTGACCTCTACTGACGGACCCTCAGAGTATTTCCAGACGGTCCAAATGCTGTTGCCAGGAGCGTCTGAGCTGCCTGGCGTGGATAGGGACAGACCTAAGGCCTGTTAGTTGGTGCCGTCCATGGCTAGGGCTAGGGCAGAGGTACAGGACAAATCCTGTAGTTCGCTCCGAGGACACCTCTCTTCTGGCTGCCGCCCAGTGCTCATAGCAGCAATGGGCAGTGGTAGTAATTGTGGTCCTTTGTCGTGCCAGCCCGTGCACAGCTCTGCACATGCATTCTGTTATGCAGTCTTCACGCAGGTGCTGGGCGCCGGGTACCATTCCTGCCTGAAAGGTATTTTCGTATGAGGAAACTGAGACACGGTGACATTAATTTGCCTACTTGGTGACAGGGCTAGCTGTGAGCTGAGGCAGGACTTGAACCCAAGCAGCCTGAATTCTGAGCATGCGTCTTTAACGTTGATCGGAAAATTAGGCTTGTGCGTGTGCATAAGGTGTCCATTATGGCATTTAACGTCACAACCAGAGCTATGGATGTATGCCAGAGACCCCGTCACCAGAGGGCAGGCTTCATCATGTCTTAGGAAGAGTGAGTTAGAACTCCTTACTCTCACAAGATTTAGGCAGTTGAATTTGCAACCTTTTGTCTCTAATTTGTGGGATTTTGTTGCTTTATTGGAAAGTACATATGTGGTTTAAAACAGTTCAAACAGTGCCAGGGATATATGTGTGAAGTGTATCTTCCTCTCCAAGCCGAGACTTGTTCCCCAGAAGCTGCTAGTTTTTTGTGTATCTCACCCAAAGTTTCTTTGTGCATGCGTGTAACACCTGTGTGTGTGCTTCTGTGGGGGTGAGCATCCTTTTCAAAACACCCACAAGTGCCAGCATGTGCTTTCCAGTGTCCTGCACCTCACTTTTCATTAGGTGCCCATGCGTCCCTTCCTGCACACCTGGAAGTTAGGCCGGTGGCATTCCTGGCGACAGCGGCTAAGGTTCCAGCGTGTGGCTGTGTCAGCACTCACCTGCGGAGTATTTCCAGACTGTCCAAATACTGTTGCCAGGAGCGTCTTAGACTTGCCTGTGTGCACGTGCACGTACAAGAACTTTCTGACGCTTATAGCTCTGGTGGTGCATCAGAAAATGACCCCTGTGCGGATGGAGAGTGTGGGTGTGGTCTGAGTTGGGTTGACACTTGTTCTGGAGGAGACCAAGAGAAGTGGGCTTTTAAAAGTGAATCCCACCCTCCTGCTGTCCCACCCCCACCCCGCCACTGCCCGGGCTCCGTGGACGGGAGATGCAGCATGGAACCAGAATTTGGCATTTGACCTTTGCCCTCTGACCCCAGCTGCCCACTAGCTTTTCTGGCCCTCAGAGCTTGATTTTAGTAGCTCCCCTCAGAAGACAGGTCTGTTTTTCTGGTTTTCTCTTCTCTCTCTCTCTTTTCCTCTTGTCAGGTATGCGTTTTATTTCACATGCTGGGGTGGAGTCTTCCCTTAGAATAAATGTCCCTTGGAGGCCGTTCCACACCCAGCTCTCCCCTCCACTCTCTTCCCCCAGCACTGCCAAGTCCAAGCCGATCATCGCAGAGCCCGAAATCCACGGCGCACAGCCCCTGGACGGGGTCACCGGCTTCCTGGTGCTGATGTCCGAGGGGCTGTACAAGGCCCTGGAGGCCGCCCACGGGCCCGGGCAGGCCAACCAGGTGAGCTGGGCCCAGGTGCAGCGCAGACCACCAGCATGTGGAGCGGCGGCTCCCTTGGGGACCCAGCCAGGGCTCTGATTCACTCATGCCCTCACCGGACATCTTCTCTGGGTTCGAAGCCCTAGAGCACCCATCCCATCCAAAGCTTCGCTCTTTCTGGGCTCGAGGCTTCCCTGGGTAAGCCTGAAGGGCAGCGGTGAGGTGGACGTGAACTTCCATGGGCTGCGTGGCTCTGGAGACTGTGGTGGAAGGGTCCTGGGTTGAGGAGGAGAGTGCAGAAGTGTCGCCTGGCATAAGGAGTGCTAGCCACGGAGTTGTGCTGGCCACGTCCGAGTCCCACTCCACCACTTCCTGCCCTGCCCTCTCTCAGCTGCGACAGTTTACTGTTTGTTCTCGTCTCTAAGATGGGGACAGTAACATCCACCTGTGTGGGACTGTGGTGACAGGTGCGACAAACGTAGGCCCTCAGCCAGTGGCAGCTGCTTATTTCTCCTACACCTTGGAGAACATGTCAGACAGTTGTCACTGAAGCAGTCACTTCAGGGGTGACTTTGAGAGGAAGCTGCCTCTACCCGACCTTGGATTGCTGGGTTGGTCAGATAAGTTCAGTTCCTGTTTCTCCTTCCATCTGTGACGATTGTAGGAACATAACCTTTTCTGCTTCGTCCCTTGATTAAAAAGTATGAAGAGAAAGTCTTGTATGCTTAACTTCTCCTTGATTCCTGTGTTCAAGGTTTCCACCTATTTTATCATCCCCCCCGGTAGCCTTGGACCCTAGAGGGGGCAGCGGCTCACCGCCACATCCCGTGGGGGCTCACAGAGTGCAGGATCTGGCCTGAGGTGACATAGCTGATCAGTGAGGGAGCTGACCCCACCCTGACTAGCCCCAAGTCATTTCCCGTCACCTGCCCCTGCCTCCTCCCTCTAAGAGACTCTGGCCGGCCGGCACGCGGAAGGGTTTGTGTTTGTGTTTGTGATTTTACCATCAACGTGATCTTTTTCTTTTTCTCTTCTCTGATCTTCACAATAGAATTATACAGTAGCTTCTACTGGGTTCTAGAATACACTGGACAGTGGACTTCACTGAGGGTAGGGACCCTGTCTTCATTCTGTATCCCCATTTTCTGACAAAATTGGCACATTGTTGCCTACAATAAGTTCACTCCCGGAAAGAAGGCTTAATAATCAAGACAATTTGTACTGGGCTTTTTGTAGTCCCCAGAGTGCCCTCACGTCCATAGTGTTATTTAATCCTCATAATAACCCAGTGCAGTGGATACGTCCCCATTTTATTGGTGTGGAAGCCACAGTCAGATCGCAAGGTCCCATTTTTTTCTAATGAGAAAGTTCCAGAAGGATTATCCTGAAAACCTTGAAAAGCTCAAATTGCATATGTGGCTGGTGGAGACTTCCTTCACCTGCTTGGCTGGTGACCCCTAAGTGACCCGATTAGGCTCTGGCATCATGGCGCATAGTCCCTGGGACCCCTTGTTGCTCATCAGGTTTTCGTCCCCTTTCCCCCAGGAGATCGCCGCCATGATTGACACCGAGTTCGCCAAACAGACTTCCCTGGACGCAGTGGCCCAGGCTGTGGTGGACCGGGTGAAACGTATCCACAGTGACACCTTTGCCAGTGGTGGGGAGCGTGCCAAGTTCTGCCCGAGGCACGAGGACATGACCCTGCTGGTGAGGAACTTCGGCTACCCGCTGGGCGAAATGAGCCAGCCCGCAGCGTCCCCGGCCCCAGGTGAGTGTGGTGCGGAGGGGAGACGCCCCAGGAGGCCAGTGGGGCCCGGTTGGGTGCAGATTGGATGCAGAGTGGCTGAGGCCCGGCCTCACTGCCAGCATTGGAGGTGGAGTCAGGAGGCCTGGCTTTGAGCAGTTCTAATCCGGACTCTGACTTTCAAGGTCTCTGAGCTGCCTTTGTTTGTTTTTCCCTTGTGTCTGTTGAATGAGGAAATGCCGTTTGCCCTGGCCGCCTCTTAAAGACCTGGGTGCAGAGTACTGGCAGAGCCACCAGGCCACACGATAGAGAGGAGGGCGCGCACCGGCCGAGAGCCTCCCTGCTCTGTGCCCAGCACTTGGCCCGTGTGTTTCCTGTGGTCCTCATACCAGCCCTCAGAAAGACGACGCCCCCTTTACAGAAAGGGAAACTGAGGGTCTAGAAGGCAGAGACCTGGCGAGGCTAGGCATGTGGACAGAAGGTCCCCGAAGGCTGGCGTGTCCTTGGGCCATGTCGGGCTGGGGGCGGACACTTTACTTCCTGCGTTTTTCGTTCTGGAATCAAGTTGCTGGGGAAGCGACAGGTCGGTTCCTTCTGCAGTCCCTCCCGGCGCCGCTTAGCGTCCCCACATCCCGACGTCCAGACCTGGGCTGCATTTCCTTTTTCTCTTTTCAGACAAGCCTTAGCACTCAGGCGTGCCCACGTGGATTTGTTCTCCCGCGGGCACCAGGCTTAGGAGGTCCCCCAGCTCGTTAGTGCAGCCATGTTTTTGTTGGGCCTGCTTCAGCTAGTAGCACACTCATGCTCAGGAGTGAAGCGTCACCCCAGGAAGCCAGACAGTGACCCTTCCTGGTTCTCCTGCTTTGAACACCAGCAGCGCAGTGTTGCCGAGTGGAGGCCCCTGTCCAGCCTGGAAGTGTCTCCGCCACAAGACCCTCTCTCTCTGTCCCAAGGGGCAGAGGGCCTGCAGCTTGGGGAGCCAGGCCGCCTCTCCTCTTAGCCCTCAGGTGCCGCCCCCATCAGTCCTGTCCCCACCACCCAGCCGCTCCCGTGACCCACCCCTCTCTCCCTCCCATGGCCACAGGAGGACGCGTGTGCCCGGTGTCTGTGCCTTACTCGAGCGCCCAGAGCACCAGCAAGACCAGCGTGACCCTCTCCCTCGTCATGCCCTCGCAGGGCCAGCTGGTCAACGGGGCCCACAGTGCTTCCACCCTGGACGAAGCCACTCCCACCCTCACCAAGTAAGCCGTGTCCCCCAGCCCAGCCACTCAGGCCCGCCCCCTGGGGGTAGCCCCTGTCTGAGCAGGAGTGCCGCAGGGCCCAGTCCTGTGGCCGAGTGATCTTGGGTGAGATACTCTGAGGTGCCCGGGGGTCTCGTACCTCTGAGAGCCCCCACCTTCCTTCCTGGGGAGGCCTCCGTAGATGCTGAGGCAGGAAAAGGAAGCCCAACAGATTCCAGCAGCTCACTGAAGCTGGACCTGGGGGCGCCGCAGGTGTCTGGGGCGGAGTGGGTGAAGCAGGCCAGGAGGGTCAGGCGGCCATTTTGACAGCCTGCTGATCATGGTTTCTTTTGGGTCCTGTGTATTTTCATTGAGTGGGAAGGTACTCTTATTCTGTCTTCCCCCGTCTGTAAGCATGTGATGTAGGGTGGCCTTCCTGATGGCAGCCATGCTTGAAGGCCATTGTTTTGCTTGTACTGGCTTGTCAGAGCCAGGCTCTCTGACTAAAAGGTCTGATTTTAGTTTTGAAGTGAGTTCTCTGGTTTAAGGCAGGGGAAGGGAGGAAGCAGCAGGGGTCTGGTGCCTGGGGGTGGGTTGGGCCGGCCCCTCCTCACTGCAGACCTACCCGCAGGTCTGGTGTGTGTTCTGCCCGCTTTGCTTCTGTGGAATGTGCCCCCCACCTCACCACACCGCATGGGGAGGCCAGGATCTGGTCTCCACATTCCAGCCCTGCACAGAACAATAGAGATGCCACACACAGCCCACTCAGGATGTGGCCAACTGGAAGGGTCATGAGGAAGGGAGTGGTCCTGTCTCCCTCTGCCTAGAGGGAGCCTTTCCCTTCCCCGCCCACATGCGGCTTCTGCTACCGCCCCTACCATGGGCTGGAGGGGCCCGTCGGCCCATGAGCAGTGGCATCCCTGGACCATGGTATGGGCGGCCTCCCCAGCCCTGCAGGGCTGCCCAGAGGGAGCCACCAGCTGTGTCCACAAAGGTGGAACGTGACAGCAGTGGTCCCAGACCAGGCAGGGGAACCAGCTGTCCTATGCCTCTAAGGCCCTGGGCCCCTAAGCAGCCCCTCCCCTCAGCCTGGATCTGAGCATTAGTTGGGCCTCCCTGTGGGCTGGCCCGGTGCTGGGTGCTGGGCACTGGGCAGTGCTGGAAGTTTGCAGGACCGTGGACTAGCTGGTGATTCCCAGCTGTTAACGTGTCCTGTGAGAGGGAGCTCTGAGAACGTGGGGGACCCATCCCCACCTGGCCAGCGAGAGGGGAAGAAGAAGCGGGTAAGGCAGGTTTTCTGGGAGAAGAGCCCCTGGCCTGTGACCAGTGGGCTGCGGGTCAGGGTGGATTCGGAGGGATTGGCGTGGGTGACTCCAACGCAGAGCTGCTCCGAGCAAGCAGACGAGCCCGGTCCTGCACAGTGGCCAGTGGCCATACGTGGTTATCGGGTGCTGGAACTGAATGGTCCATTTTAATTTTAGTTAATTCAAATAACTAGATGGCTAGAGCTTGAGAAATCCATTCGACTTTTCATCTCCTTCTAAGAACATGTGGCTGGGCTGGCACTTGTGGTCACCTTTGTCAGAGAGGCCTGTGCCCTGAGGCAGAGGCCCCTCTGTTCCCAGGCCGGAAGCCAGGGCCCCTGACTGACTGTCTCCCCTTTTGTCCCTGCAGCCAGAGCCCAACCCTGACCTTGCAGTCCACCAACACGCACACTCAGAGCAGCAGCTCCAGCTCGGATGGGGGGCTCTTCCGCTCCCGGCCCCCCCACTCCCTCCCGCCTGGGGAGGATGGCCGCGTAGAGCCGTACGTGGACTTTGCTGAGTTTTACCGCCTCTGGAGCGTGGACCATGGCGAGCAGAGTGTGACGACGGCACTGTAGCCCAGGCCAGGGAGTGCAGCCCTAGCAGGATCTTGCATTGGGGACAAGGGGGCCCACCTTTGGGAAAGGATGGGCTTTTTCCTGCCAGTTACTTATGCCGTGGGGGCCAGTGGGTGCCCAGTCCTCAGCCTGCACCACACTCTCACCCCCCAGCTCTTGGTGCTGTAACGAATATTCTCTCAGAGTGCCAGTGCAGACTGGACCCCTTGGGTATACCTTGTCACTGCACAGGGGCTGGAGGCCACTCCCTCAGGCAGCCTCAGGCAGGACCATCGCCGTTTCTCAGGACGAAGGGCATGAGTGTGGAAGCTGGGCCGCCCAGGAAGCCTACCATGTGGGGCAGCATGTGAAGAGGCTCTGCTGTGCCCCTGCATGTCACAGGCCCAGCAGCCACTGCTTTCTCAAGGCCGCTTCCCTCCAGCCACCACGTCTCCTGGAATGGCCTGTGACCACTGAGCAGTTGTTCCCTCCTCCTCCAGCCACCAGGGTGGAACCCCGGTTGGCATCTGCACTTGTCCCTGGCCTCCGTCCCTGGGCCTGCCCAGGTTGTTTTCAGTGGTAAACACTGGGCAAGGCCAGGGAGGTGTTGGGGACCTGGGATGGCTGCAGAGGGGCAGGCTGGCCTGGGCCCTGAGTGGAGCGCTCGGTGTGTGCTCTCTGCCTCCTATTAGCAGAGGAGAAGCAGGCCCAGGAGGTTCCCGACTTGCCCACGTCACCGGTCTGTGGTGGGGCAGAACTTGGACCTTCTGTTGGTCCCCAAAGCTTCTGCGGCCCCCTCCCCAGTTCCCAGCCTCCTGCCCCATGAGGCCCTGGACATCTCACCAGGGACCGGCCGCTCTGCCCAGCTTCCAGTGTGCTTGGTCTCTGGAAAGTCAGAAGCCAGTTCCAAGGCCCCGCTCGCTGTGTGGTCCCGGAATACGGCTCCCTAGGGAGGCACAGCACGAGCCGAGGAAAAGCGCGTCTCGGCACAGTGTCACCCCCTCCACTACGAAGCCATCTCTGTTCTCCGGGTGAACGGATTTAAAATTAGCCACAAAGTCTTGGGAACAAAAGGGTTTCTCTCCCAAGAATGTCTCAGTGATGCTGTGTGGTCTCTAGGAATAGAAGCACTTTTTTACCGCAGTAAAGAAATGATAAATGGGGTGTCATCCGTCGTGGTGTTGGTCGTGCTTTTACTCCTGGCTCGTGTGACTCACAGTGGCCCTGGGAGGTAGATGCCACCTCTCGTCCTCCAGCTCCCCAGGCTGGGGGTGGCAGCACCGGGAGGGGAGCTGGCCTCCCGACGGGCCCCGGCACTGCCGCCCTCAGCCTGGGGGGGGCGCGGGGTTGTCTGGCATCCCCCAGGTCCCCGCGGATCTGGAGAGGATGCCGATTCGTGCTGCAGGCCAGGTCCTCCAGGCCCGCCGGCCATGGCAGAGCTGTGCTGCGGCCCCCACTCTCCCCGAGTGGGAGGGGCGGTGTGGCCCGCAGAGCTTCGGGTTGCCAGGACAGCCCGTGCCCTCTCAGCAGTTGGCGGGCGTCGGGGTCCCCTCGCTGTGCTGGTTTGCTCGCCTGGGGGGTGTTCCGTAAAGACCAGCTCATCAGGGGCCTCTTCCTGCTCTGGGGCTCGGCGCTCACTCTCATAGCGGCTGCGACTGAAACCGAAGTGAAACCACGTGGCGTAGGGACGAAGCCACGCTTGGCGTTCGGGCGGTGGGCTCCATCTTCCTGCTGCGAGGGGCTCTGAGGGGGCTTCCCCTGCTGCCACCCCCACACCCACCCCAGCAGAACTGCCCTTCAGGATCTGTCCCCCTCGGCTTTCCCAGCCATCGTCCCAGGAGGTCCTGATGGCCCCTGATGAACACTGCTGGCCCTGGGCCCTTCGAGAGTCTTGGTGTCAGCCCAGCACCCCAAGGGGGCCATGGTGGGCGGGCCAGTTAGATGAGTGACTATGGCGCACACAAATGGCCATCGGGCCCCTAGGCCCCAGGGCCTCTCCCAGCACCTGCTTTGCCCTAGGCATGTGGGGCGGGGTACTGCACTGTTGGCTCTGTGTCTCCTGTCCCCTGGCCTCTGTGTCATTCAGTTCCACTTGCCTGCCCCCTGGGGCCAGGAGAAACACTGTTTCAGCCTCCCAGTTCCCTTTGGTGGAGGAAGATGTGGCTCAGAGGGAGCTGAGGAGTCTGTCTTAGGATTGAAAAAGTGGCCAGGGGCAGGACAAGGAAAAGAACCAAGGGAGCCGGGCAAAGCCGGACAGCCATGGGCCGGTCGCCGCCCCCTCTGACACGCAAGGCGGACAGACTACTGACACCAGCCAGGAGCCAGCTGGAGCCCCTCCAGCCTTTGACCCCCTCCCCACAGCGGCTTCAGTGGGGAGAGTCCCAGGTCTCCCTGAGACTGCGGAGCCGGAGAAGCCCACCCGCTGCCTGTGTCCACTCGCCCTTTGAAGACACCAAGTTCCGGTTCTCCACAGGACAGGACTCGGTCACAGGCTTGGATCAGACCCTGGCCTGGATCAGACCATTTGGGGCCAGGCCTTGGAAGCTGCTGCTTGCCCAGGGGCCAGAGGCAGGTGGGCAGAGGGGGACATCCGGCAGGGCTGGGAGTTCCATGGACACCCCGGGGCCATCTTCACTCAGGTTTGTGCTGGTGTTTCCAGCCCTCGTCGGGGACCTCCAGTTCTCACAGCCCAGCCCTTGCCCTTGTTGGCAGGGCATCCTCACCACCAGTACATGGACCGACCTGTCTGGCGTCACTCAGGCTTCTGTGACATTGACATAGGAAAAGCACCTGATCTTGCTGTTTACTCGGTTGGCTCCTTCCTGTTACTCAGGCTTCAGCACCTCCTGAGAGACGTCTGCCCTGGCCTCACCCCAGCCATGTCCATCCCATCTCCCTGTTTAATCTGCTTCACAGAAACTCAATATTTTTTGCTCAGTTATTTGTGTCTTTCCCCCTCACTGTGATGCCCACCCCGCGAGGAACAGGACTTAACTCTACTTTAGCCCACTGGGTCCCAGCCCCCAAGTCAGCACCAACCCTTCCCATGTGTGCTGAATGAATGAATAAGTGAGTGAGTGACCTCGGGCAAGTTACCTGACCATGCTGAGCCTCAGTTTCTTCATCTGTAAAATGAGGATCTGACACAATGGCCTGGCATGTCTGATCTGCCATGGAAGTAAGAATTGCCCTGTCCTACAGATGCGGAAGTGGCCTGGGGCACGTTATAAGAGCATGAGCTGAGATTTCTACCCCTTCACCACCATCGCACGCACGCACGCACGCACACACAGTATAAAGTCATGCATGATGAAGGTTCCACCGGGGGCCTCACATGTAGCAGGTGCTACTTGCAGCTTCCCATGGGAACCCAGCTTCCTCGGGGAGCCCAGACGTTGAGCGGTCATGCCTTGTGCCTCTTCTCAGCCAAAGCCCAGAGGAAGGCTATCAGATGGGCCCCCAAAGATTTCTTCCAACAAGGGCATCTTTCACAATTCTTCCTTCTGGGCGCCCTGTTGTGAAACCACACAAGGGGACAGATCACTGCCATCCCCGGCGGGTCCGGCGTGAGCACGCGCTTTGTTCCCACGCGGAGCTGATGTCAGCCCAGAGCAAAGACAGGCACTTGACATTTCCATGAGCCGGTCGGCCTCCTCGAGGACAGACACAATGTCTGGCAGCCAGCTTTGAGGAATATTGACACCAGTTCATGAACTCCATTCCTGCCTTTGAGAACCCCCAGGGGACTCAGAGGTCCCCAGGCTGTGTGGACCAGTTGTCCAGTGCAGCCCCTTCTTGCCCTTGTCCTCCCAGGTCACAGAGTAGGCTAGGGCAGGGAGGGGTGGGCCCCAGAGCTCCACCCATTGCCTCAAGGCCAGAGGCCCCTGGCTCTTTCCACATCCTCCGTGATCAAGCTCCCATACTTGTCACTTTAGCAAAGCCATCTTGTGGTCCAGACAGTGCTGAGTCCAAGACTCTTCCACATCTCCGGCCTCCTGCCTTCTGGCACCTGCTGTGTCGGAATCGTTTATGTGCTCACTCATTCCTCTCCCCCGGCCCTGAGCCACCCCTGCCAACCCCCTCCACCCAGACCTCCTCCAGTCATCTCAATAGCCCAGGGCCAGCCCCTGGGTAGGGTCTGAGGAATGTCAGATGAACATGAAGCACAGATAGATGAAGTACCCTGAGAAGAGCTTCTGGAACTTTTCTACAGGAATTATCTTTACACTACAGAAAACGACTCGTACCCAAGTTCCTCCAAAGTTTTGGGGTATATAAAAAATTGGATGTCTCATAATGTATTTTGCATATCTAGGTGAATTTTGCAGTCAAATCCATAACATCCCATGTTCTTTCTAATACAAAAGCAACATTTCAAAAAAATAGCATTCAAAATTGCTTATCAAGTTATATTGATGCTTCAGGAAAGTACACTGTGTCAGTCCTATAGGTCTGAAAACCTCAGCACATCACAGGAAACCCAGCAGGCTGAGAGACCCAGGTGACCCGACAAAAACTTGCTAATGGCTGATGCCAGGTGGGAACTTGCAAGGTGTTAAACTCCCGAGATCAGCACCCACTTGGCATGCAACGGGGTAAGGGAGGACCAAGCTGCAGCCCCAGCCTGGCCGCACAGCAGAGCTGCGTGACAATGAAGACAGGAATTGTTAAAAACACAGGTTCCTTGACCCTACCCTGGAATAGCAACTCAGACCCTCCAGAGGGAGGCCCATAAGTGTGGACTCTAACAAGACCACGTGCCGCCGGAGGTTCTTGACGGAGGGCCTGGCTGACTGGCTTCTGTCATCCTGTCGCCTACGTGTGGCCTTCCAGGATTTGGTGCTTCTGTAAGTCCCGCCTCTGTGTCCACAGGTGACCTTGGATGAGGCCCATAAACTGTCCAAATGAAGATTAATAACCATGTGCCAGACACGTAATAGCTCGTAAAACAGTTAACGAGTCAGCAAGGAGTAGAAATCGATGATCCCAGTACAGAGAGAAGGAAACCAAGACTCAGAGAGGTTAAGTCACTTGTCCAAGATCACACAGGAGAAGAAATTTGAACTCAGGCCTTTTCTCTATGCCTCATGATGTCACCTCATGGTTTTCAAAGGCCCTTCCAGGCCTGCAAGGTGGGATTTAGCAGCAGTCTCTCAAAAATGACAATTTAACCTGCTAGAACATCCTGACTTTCCTGGGTGTAGGAGAAAGCTTTCACACCCAGGGCCCTCTGGGATCTGAGCTCATACTAGAATTTTGTCACCTGGTCTGACTTGTCCACTGGGATTGGGGGCAAGGGAGGTACCAAGCTTTTCCCAACAATGAGACTTGGCCCTTGACCCTGTCCTGAAGGAGCTCACAACCTGGAGGTATCCCTGACCAAGATCTGGGGGCTCCTGGAAGGTTGTCTGAAGAAATGGTGTTGTATGGTGAAGGGGAAGTAGGAGTCGGCTGGGTAACCAGACGGCAGGCGCACGGGCCTGGGTGTTGAAGGCCTCAGGGGTGCTGGGGGAGCAGGCCATGGGAGTCAGGCTGTCTTTTCTCCCAAGGCTCAGGGGAGACAGTGCGAGCTTTTAGCAGGGAGCATGAGCCTGGGCTGACAGCGCAGGTGCGCAGGGGGCGGGGGAGTCAGCGGTGGAGACGGTGTGGGCCTTGCTGGCGCCAGGCCTTTGCAAGAGGTCCCGACCTCTGTGCTGAGCCTTGGCAGAGCCAGCCCCAGAACAGGGCCTGGGAAGTGATGTGCACACCAGAAGCTTCCATAACTTTCGGGCAGGGATCCGAAGTTGACAGGAATTTCAGGCACCAGAAAAAAGCACTTTCTGACGGGGCCGTGGGGCCACCAACAGGTCCCTCTGCCCTCGCCCGCCCTGTCCCCGACTTACACGCTCCTGGAGCCAGATCAGGCCGCCCTCCTCTTGGGAATGGACCAGACATTTCTGTGCATCTGTGTCTTTGCCGATGCTCTCCCTGCTGTCTGGGAGGCCTTTTCACAGGGTGATAACTATTCATCCTTCAAGATCCCGCTAATATTACCTCCCTCTCCAAGGATGCCTTCCCCTGCTCAACCTCTCTCCCAGGCTCCTGGGCGCCTGCGAGCAAAGGGCATCACTGCCCTTTGTCTGCCATGAAGCCGGGGCTCCCCGTGAGGACTCATGAACATTTAGTCTGGGTGCCCGGGCCCAGCCCAAGGCAGTGTTTACGGCATTGAACTGAGCTGGACCCAGCTGCTCTGAGGGAAGAACTATGATCCCACTCAGACCCTAGGCAAAGGGACAAGGACACATTGTGACCTTTGTGAGCCTCTTCTCCCACAAAAAGGTATTTAAAATTGTATTTTACAATTGCATTGATATATGGACCAATACATTGATTATTATATATTAAAACATTTTCTTTGAACTGAGAGTCAATTTTGTTCTTCCGATTTAAAAGAAAGTAAACTATTTCCACGGACCCATAAAAGTGTACTGGGCTCTGTGTCTGCTGTGCCTGCCACGTGGGGGCCAGCAGGGCGTCCGCCGGTTTCCTCGGTGGGGCGGCCTGCAACTGAGATCCCAGCCCCAGGCTTCCTGAAATTCCGAGCACCCCGGGGGGGCCTCCGACCCAGGAAGACGATCTGAGAAGGGTTCACAAGCAGGTATGAGAACATCTGGCGGTCAGCAGTTATTTATTTATTTATTTTGCCCAGGCTGGATCTTCTTTCCCAGCATGCTGTGCTCTTCCCTCTTTTTTCTCTGCGTAGCAACAGAGCAGGCTGAGCCCCGGCTGTGTGCATCCCACGCTCGGGGGCTGTGGGCAGGAGGGGGAAGGAAGAGGAGGGAGTCAGAGGTGAGTCGTTAAGACTCCTGCCCTGGAGAGGAGATAAACTGGCACCCGGAGCTCCAGTCCGAACGGGCCCTGAGACCCAGGCCGAGGGGCAGCCCTTTCGGCTGATGGGCTCTGGGAAGCTTCCCAGGGTGGGGGACTTGGCGCTAGGCCTCGGAATATTTCTGAAGGGTAGGGGCATCTGAGATCTCTAGGCTAGTCTTGACCTGAAAATTTTGCTAAAGATGGCAGATTAAACCCATGGGCCAAATTTATCCCCCTCCTAAAACCCTGTGAAGACTTCCCTTCCCTTTCCTCTCCCTCCCTCGCTCTTCCCTTCCCTTTTCTTGTCGAAGGTATAAGCCCACAGTTATGGGCAAGAAAGACAGGAGGCCACATTCACACCATTTTTGAAGCTAAAAAGTAAATGTAGAATGACACTGGTTTAAAGGACAGAAAAGCCACAGCCCAAGTGAGCGGGGTGGCAGCTGAGCACCAGCACGATTTACCCCTCAAAAGTGCCAAGGGCTCGGCCTGAGCTGGCAGCCCCAGGTGTGGGTAACAGGTGGGGGCAAAAGGACCATCAGTCAGACCCTAAAATCCCCTCCCAGGACTGCCCGGCAGCCACCCTCCTTATTGTGGCAGAAAACCAGAGTCTTTCTCTGGTAATGGGAAACCAGGTGTCCCTGGCCTAGGGAGAGGGGAATCATACCCAAAATGTGGCTGAGTACCTGTGGCTGGGGTCCCCGCCCTGTCCCCCGCCCTGCCCCCAGTGTCAGCGGGGTCTTTACCGCTTCAGGCAGGACGCTGAAGCGTCCTCCTTGGAGAATCTGGTGCTCCCAAGAACAAAGTCCTAAAAATTCTGACATTGGGAGGATCCCCAACCAGCGCCCCTAGACCTCCCTTCAGTGGAGCTCAAAGGTCTGTCCTAACACACCCTGAGGAATCAGTTGACTCTTTGACAATGTGTACCTTGAACATCGATAAATAAGTAAGGTGAACGTTGAAAAGACAAACAGAACCAGGCATTTCTACTCCCAGGAAGTGAAGAGATGTGTCTATATAGAAATTATACACAAATCTTCATAGCAGCATTACTGATAATAGCCAAAAGGCGGAGACAACCCAAATTTCCATCAGTGGATAAATGGATAAACTGATCGTGGTATATCCATACAACGGAATATTACTCGGCCATAAAAGGAGATGAGGTTCTGGCACTTGCTGCCACATGAATGAACCTTGAGGACATTCTGTTCAGTGAGAGAAGCCAGACACAAAAGATCACGTGTGGCATTATTCCTTTTAAATGAAATGTCCCAAATAAGCAAATTCATTGAGACAGAAAGCAGATTAGTGGTTGTTAGGGGCCAGGGGAGGGGAGGATGGGGAGTGATTACTTAATGGATACGGGGTGTGTTTCTGGGGTGGCGAGGAAGTCTGAAACTAGAGAGAGGTGGTGGTTCTACAACATTGTGAATGTACAAAGTGCCACTTAGAATTGTATGCTTCGAAATGGCTAATTGTATGTTATGTGAACTTCACCTCCACTAAAAATAAGTACATAAAAGCACCAGCTGAAGCTTCCAGGCTCTAGGAGGTTCCTTTATACTCGGAAAGCACCTGGATTAAACCACTAGGTTAAGCTTTCAATAGAAAGGTAATGTGAGCCACAAACACCATGTTAGATTCTCCAGTGATCACATTTTAAAAAGAAAAAAGAAACAAAACTAATTTTAATGCTATCGTTTTTTCTACTCAATATAGCTAAAATAGTATCACTTCAGCATGTAATCAATATCAAAATTACTGAGATCTCTCTTTCATACTAAGTCTGTGAAATATGGGTGTATTTTACCCACACAGAACACCTACCTCCATATGGACTGGCCACGTTCCTGTGCTTCAGAGACACTGGTGGCCCACGGCCACCCCGCTGGACGGTGCAGCTCTGGAAGGTCTCAGACTGGAATCTCAGGAAATAATCTGCAGAGTCTGCGGGTTTTGAGTCTATAAATGAAAAACAAATCGGCTGCAACCCTATCTAGGATCGTTGCAACAATCACCTGAATAAAAAGGTCTTAAACACAGAATTGCTATAGGATCCAGCAACCCCACTTCTGAGCATATGCCCCCCCAAAATTGAAAGCAGGGACTCGAACAGATATTTGTACACCAGCGTTCATAGCAGCATCATTCACAGCAGCTGGAAGGCGAAGACAAACTTCAGTGGACGAAATGCCCATCGTGGATGAATGGACACACAAAATGTGGTCTGTACATACACTAGGATATTATTCGGCCTTAAAAAGGAAGGAAATTCTGACACAGGCTACACCATGTGAACCTTGAGGACATTGTACTAAGCGAAATAAGCCAGTCGCAAAAGGACAAATGCCGTGAGCTTCACTCGGATGAGGTACCTAGAGGTGTCAGATTCAGAGAGAGAAGCGGAATGCTGGTTGCTGGGCCCGAGGGAGGGGGATGGGGAGTTAGTGTTTCATGGGGACAGAGCTCCAGTTTGGAAAGACAGAGAAGTTCTGTAGACGGACGGTGGTGGCGGTTGCACAAAAGTACGAATGGACTTAATGCCGCTGAACTGCACGCCTAAAAGTGGTCAAAATAGTAAATGTAATGTTATGTGTATTTTACCTCAATTAAAAAGATGAGTCCTGCCACCAGTGTGGGTTTGCGCTGACTAGGACCGTTGAAACTTTATAGTCACTGGTGGCTCATGAGGGGAAGTGGGTGGGCTTAGTGCCCAACCGAGTCTGGGTGCCCAGGATGGCCAGGTGCTGTCCAGGCTCTGACCCAGCCAGGGCCTCACAGGGCAGGTGGGAGGTGAACAGAAAAGGGAGGAGTGAGACCCATCACTGAGGTCAAGGCCACCAAGCCCTTGAGGACCAGCTCCTCTCTGAGCCCCTCAATTGCTACCCACCCCGTCTGTGGTGAGAGCTGGCGAGGTTCTTTCCTGTTGCCAATTTGAATTCTCATTGGTCCTGCTAATATTCTTTATACCCGTTTTGTAAATCTGCTTTGGTTTTAATGTTGGAAGAGAGCGTAAGCACAAGAGGTTTACACCTGGCCGTGCATCGGTGCGTAGTTAAGAAGCACCGCGGTACAAATGGCTAGAGACAACCCCAGGGCCCACGAGAAACTCTTTGTCTTTAAAAGAGTGTTCATGCATTGTCGGCTTCAAGTAATGCTGTGGTTTGGCTTCTGGGTCTGTCTCCCCTGAGGCACGGTCGTCTGTGTGTCCCCACAAAGTTGGCACTAGGGCCAGTCTCAGAATTGTTCCCTGGGTGCATGAGTGAGTGAGTACATGAATGAATGCAAGCGGAGAGGAAGGAGGAATTCATTGTGGGGCCGGGTATGGAGGGGGAGGATCGGGGAAGCCTTCGGGGAAGGCTGTGCACCCCGGGCCTGGAAGAGGGAGTGTGAAGAGTAGGAGATGGGGTGAGGGTGGGCTCAGGGGGAGGAGAGGGCAAAGAGACCAAGCCAAGCTCTGCCCTGCAATGTCACACCTGGGATCCAGCCTGAGCCCAGCATTCAGGGTTGGGTGGCCAAGGAAGGGGACAGCCTTCTCCATCAGACACCGCACTAGGGAGTCAGCCCCATACTCCCTCTTCCTCCCCTGCACCCCAGACAGCACCTAGTCCTAACGGTCTCAGCTCTGCTCTCCAGCGCCCCCACGCCCACCCCCGATCCAGCCACCATCACTTCTGCCCTACATCACTACGCCTGCCTGGCTGGCCACCCAGCGGCCAGCCTGGTTCCATCTGACCCACTCGGTCCAGCAGGCATTCACGGGTTCACCCGGTAAGTGTGCACTGAGTGCCTAGTGCCTGCCTGATTAGGACTGCACTGATGAGGAACAGAGTAAAGGCCATGTTCAGTGGAGAGGCCGATGACAAACCAGGAAATGATGTGAATGTCGTTGGACAGCAAGCGGCAGCTGCCAGAAGGAAAACAAAAGGCATCCGAGGGACGAGTCCTTGTGACACTCTCAGACTGAGGCCCGTCACTCCCCACCCCACCCGCCACCTCCCATGCCTGCTGCTTCTGGAAGGCTGAGACAGGCCTGCCGTGAGTGGGAAGGCTGCAGCCCCAGCGGCCCCAGTGAGTGCTCCAGCAGCAGTGGGAACAGAGAGGCTCAGGGAGGGCGACTTGACTAAGGTCACACAGCTAGGGCTGGGGACAGTGCTCCTGGGGCTGGGGTCCAGGTCTCTGACCCCACTTGGCCATCACATTATATGGCATGGCTGTGTGATCTTGGGCATGTCACAGCCAGGTCCGGAGCCTCAGCTTCTCCGCTCTAGGGCGGGCTCAGGGTTGGTGGGCAGGAGCACAGCAGGAATCAGCAGAGCGGGGAATTCTCCTGGGAGGCTGGAGAGGGGCAGCCCAGGGAGAGAAAGGAGTGATTGTCATCTGGACCTGATTGAAAAGCAGCCCCTCTCCTGGCTCTGGGGCTGGAGACACCAGACTCTCACCTTCGTAAATGTGAGAGGCCTGGCCCGTGCCCAGCTCCCACCAGATCTCCCTGTGGGCCAGGGGTCCAGGTAGCAGATGCCCCTCCTGCAGCCTCAGGGTCTGCTATGTGACCCTCGATGCCTCTTCTTGCCCCCAGGACCCAAGTGCTGTAGGCCTGTGACGGTAGGTCGAGTGGACAAGCAGGGCGAACTTCCTGCTCTGAGCTGGGCACTGGAGGATGTGGGATCAGAAAGCAGGGGCTCCGGAGCCCCCCTCACAGCCCTGCACTTGCTGGCTCTGGGACTTCCGAACCTCTCCCAACCTCAGTTTCCCCATCTGTAAAGCGAAGACGGTGCCTCCCGATCTGTAGTTGCAGATGGAGGTAAGGTAAACCCCTCTCTCCTGGGAACGAGCATTTTTTAAGTTGGTAATAATCTTGGTGGCAAAGGAGTGGTGGTCACTGGAAATAGGGTAAATGTCGCTGGGGCCACCTCGCATCCTCCCCTCAGCCCCAGAGGAGCCGTCCCCTGTGAGCGGCTGAGAAACTCCGTGAGGGAGCCGGGGGCCGTGGGATTCCAGACTCAGCCGGGTCTCT
>NW_011888926.1:3333212-3343162 GCF_000151845.1 Pteropus vampyrus | reverse complement strand
CTGGCTCTGGGGCTGGAGACACCAGACTCTCGCCTTCGTAAATGTGAGAGGCCTGGCCCGTGCCCAGCTCCCACCAGATCTCCCTGTGGGCCAGGGGTCCAGGTAGCAGATGCCCCTCCTGCAGCCTCAGGGTCTGCTATGTGACCCTCGATGCCTCTTCTTGCCCCCAGGACCCAAGTGCAGTAGGCCTGTGACGGTAGGTGCAGTGGGCAAGCAGGGCGAACTTCCTGCTCTGAGCTGGGCACTGGAGGATGTGGGATCAGAAAGCAGGGGCTCCGGAGCCCCCCTGACAGGCCTGCACTTGCTGGCTCTGGGACTTCCGAACCTCTCCCAACCTCAGTTTCCACATCTGTAAAGCGGAGACGGTGCCTCCCGATCTGTAGTTGCAGATGGAGGTAAGGTAAACCCCCCTCTCCTGGGAACGAGCATTTTTTAAGTTGCTAATAATCTTGGCGGCAAAGGAGTGGTGGTCACTGGAAATAGGGTAAAGGTCGCTGGGGCCACCTCGCATCCTCCCCTCAGCCCCAGAGGCGCCGTCCCCTGTGAGCGGCTGAGAAACTCCGTGAGGGAGCCGGGGGCCGTGGGATTCCAGACTCAGCCGGGTCTCTTTCCCGCTGCGGTGTGGTCAGGCCGCCCCCCTCTCTGGGCCTCTGCTTCCTCTGCGCTCCGGTCTCGAAGACAGCTCATGCCCCGGCACCCCCGGGGCCAGCCCCAGGACCCAGCTGTATCGAACAGCCTCCTCCCCTGGGCCAGAATGCGGTCTTCAGGGGGTCTTGCTGACCCCCGATCTCCACCAGCCCCGAGTAGACATACGATTTAGGTAACATTGGCATGTGTGCTGCCGAGAGCAGCCGAGGACAAGCCTCTCTTCCTCAAGACCCCCTCTTGCACAAGCCCCTCCTGTGTAGAAATTTAGTCCCACAGTCCCTCTGTGTGTGCGGGGACGGGGTGGGGGGGGGGCGGGCAGGCAAGAGCCCCTGTTTCTGGCAGTTTCGCAAACAAGAGAGCCGGAAATGAGCTGGGGGGGAAGGGGAAGGAATGCATTGAGAGAGGACAGCAAGGACAGCGTGTGGGCTGGCAGCCACGCTCCTGCTGTGTGGCCCGGGCGGCCCTCCCCACCGCCCTGCTTCTCCGGGTTCTGGGACTCAAGGCTTCCCCAGGGCCATCTCCGTGAGCCCTTCCCTGCCTCACCCCATGAGAGTGTCTCCTGTGGGGCCGTGCAGGCAGCATTGCTTGGTGGGCTGGCAGAGGTATGGCAGGTGCTGAACGGCCTGTGTTACCCACCAAATTGGCTGGTGGGCACCGACGTACCTCTATTATTCCCAGAGCAGGAAAGGGATGGGCGGGGCAGAGGAACATGTGTGGAGCTGTCAGTACATTATGAGTTGAGTCACAAACTCTGCGACCTTAGGGAACTCAACTTTGTCTCGGCCTCAACCTGGTCTGTCAATTGGGGTCACACGGTGCACAAGTGGGCGATGTCGTTTTCGTGCAGGCAGGGCGCCTAGTAGGTCCCTGCGGTAGTGGTCCTCGATAGGATCCTGGTGTCTCCAGGTCCCTGGAGACTCTGGCCAGCTGGGGAGGGGTCTGCTGACTCAGCCCTGGAGAACTTTTTAACTCAGAAGATCCAAGTTCCAGGAGCCTGATGACTTCCCTGAGGCGGAAGAGGAGAATGACTCCATTTGCTCCCCACTCCACCCACCTCAGCAGGCCGGGTGGAAGCAACGGTCTCAACCGGGTACTATCTGTCAGGAAGAGAGAGACCATTGCCCCATGGGGCATGGCTGTGGCCCAGGAACCCTCTACGGAGCAGCTGGCCCTCCAGACCCTGCTCCCATTTCCTGAACACAACCTGTGGGCCAGCCCGTGCCCCGCTGCCACACTGCCCGCTGCACCCTCAGTCCAAGCCATGCGGAGCTGTCAGCTCCGTTTGCAGGGGAATCCAGTCCAGAGGGTGATGTGACTTGCACAGGCCACCAGTGGAAGCATGACAGGAACCTGCTCTAACTGCCATGCTGCTGTGAGCCTGAAATTTCAGGACTAAGATTTCAGGAATTGAAGTGTTATCGGCTGTCTGTTGCTGAGTAACAAGCAGCTACCAGTGTGGATTTGCTCAGAATTCTGCTGTTTGGGTGGAGCTGGGCAGGGAACACTGGGCCACTTGTCTTTGCTATGTGCAGTGTCAGTGGTGGGGACCGACTTGCCTCCCTCGCATGTCTGGTGCTCTAGCGGGAGCGGCTGGGCCTCTCTCGGCCCTTCGTGGTCTCTAGGGCTTCTCCCCCGTGTGGCCTCTCTCTAGCAGGGCAATCCGATTTCCTCACGCGGCCTCTGGCTTCTACGCTGGATGCTGCAAGGCCTCTTAAGGCCTAGGCCTGAAGTCTCTCAGTCACTTCCTCCCCATCCTATTGGTCAAAGCAAGTCACGCATGGGCCACCCAGACTCCAGGGGAAGGGAGACAGTGGGCCATGTGGCCCATGTCACAGGAAGGGGATGCGTTATGGGCATTTTGGCAGGCATCCTTCCACCTGAGGGCCTGCCTTGACAGCAGACCTTTGTCCGCTGACAGGCTCCTGCATGACAAGGGGCGGAAGAGTTGATGGTGACCTATAAGGATGCAGAGAGGGAGGGCCCAGGAAGCTCTGGAGCCCAGCTGCAGCGGGACAAGAAGGATAGGCTGGCTCTGGCCAGGCCCCATCTGCTCCCTGCCCTCTGAGGGTGAGGTGGCTGAGCCCCAGAGGGGAATGAGGCCGGGCTTGCTCATCCCGTTGGTGACAACACTCTGGGGGCCCTGCCTCGGCTTTGCTAGAGGTGCTGCATTAACAGGAAGCACTGCCGTGGCCACTGCCCTCGCCACTGCCCTCGCCACTGCCCTCAACCTGGTCTGCCCTGCCCGGCACCTCCCAGGGAGTGAGAAACTTCCTCCTTGCAGCGGCACCCCAGCCCCGCCCCTGCCCCGCCCCAACCCCGCCCCAGCCTCTCAGGTTCTGAGAAGATGTTGTCCCCAGGTAATGATGTTCACAGATGTCGGTGGGGAGGGAACAGTGCAAATCCTTACCCCACCTCCACCCACAAGGACCTCAAGAACTGCACAGTGGTCACCGGCACAGGCCCTCGAGCTCAGTGCTGGCTCTGCAACTCGTTAGCTGTGCGGACCCTAGGGCCCCGGCCTCTGCGGCCCCAGTCCAGGTGGAGGTAGGGGTCAAACCTCCTGAAGAGTGGCAGCGCAGAGCCTGGGTGAGCGGTCTGGGTCTCGGGGCCTCGGAGCCACGTGTGCTGTCATAGGTCGAAGGCCACGGTTATGGGGTTTCGTCCTAGCGGCTTTCTATGGCCCTGGGCAGGCCCCAGCCTCTCTCTCTGAGCCTGGCTTCCTCCCTGGTCTAATGGAGGTAGGCTGGAACTCAGTGGCTTTCAAATTCCCTCCCAACTAGAAGATTCTATGACCCTAAACTTCCAGAAGGGGAGAAGTCACCGAGGGGGACTCAGAGCAGCCGGAGTTTGTGGATACAACCCCCTAGGAGTTGCAGTAATAATGACTCTATGTTCTAAGCACTTAAGAAGTATAAACTTAATCCCTGCGACAACCGCGCAGTAGGTACGATTCTGATTCCCTTTTTACTAAGGAGAAATCCGAAGCACGGAGAAGTTAAATGACTGGCCCGAAGCCGCAGCGAAGGCAGAATTCGAACCCTGCCTACTTAATGCATGTTCGAATCCACAACCCGATGCCATAATGTGGCTGAGGCTTTTTGAAACCAGAACTTTCGTGAGCCTCTGAGCTTTTCCAAGTGCCAAGTCCCTGTACTTCATGTAGCAGCTTGCGGGAAATACACAATAGCGTCCAGAAACCTTACAGCAAAAGCAGGCCGTGGGAACTGGATGGTGGGCCAGTCGGG
This sequence comes from Pteropus vampyrus, assembly GCF_000151845.1. Classification (NCBI taxonomy): domain Eukaryota; kingdom Metazoa; phylum Chordata; class Mammalia; order Chiroptera; family Pteropodidae; genus Pteropus; species Pteropus vampyrus. The sequence goes on along the minus strand of NW_011888926.1, from coordinate 3,339,269 downwards.
GGGGAGGGGAGGCCCCTCTGCGTGCGTCTGTGCGTCAGGCTGTGTCTGGGGGAGGGCGGCGGCACATGGGAGACTGGCTGGGATGGAAGGTCCTGGAAACTCTGTCATAGGAGTGGTCGCTAAAGAACCTGGGAGAAGGGCGGAGGGATTCTCGCCAAATTTCTGAAGGCCCCTGGTGACGTGCGAAAACTGACTTGCTCCGACCAGTTCCAGGTGGCGGGGTCTAGGATTTCTAGTATCCAAAGCTGTCCCGTGATTAAGAACTGCATTGGCAGAGAGTGAGTGTCACTTCACGAGAGGCGTGTAATCAGAGCAGCATGGGGGGTGGAGATGACCTTGAGCCTCCGCCCCCAGTTCACAGGTATGGACAGTCCCAACAGCCTCAGAGTGTGCATGGGTTAAAGGTCAGTGGCTGAGCCCCCTGCTTCCAACTCAGGCCCCCAGGCAGAGAGCCAGCCCTGCGGCCTTTTTCTGAGGCTGACCCCACATTTTGTGGGTGACTTTCTTTCTTTTTCAAGGTCCACCTATCAGCCTGGCTCCAGCTGGACAGCCCAGTGCCCTGACCAGGACTCCCAGCAGCACCCTGTTAACTAAATTTCTGGTCATCAAAAGGACCAGAGAACCTGCTGACCCACAGGACCTCGGAGACCCTTAGCGGGCTGCCTCTGAGCCCATGACTTTCAGGCTCAGACAAGTGAAAACCGACTGGATGTTCCAAAGATTGCCTTCCAGGCCTGGGAGATGTGGCCGCAGGACTGTGAGCAAGGACTTGGCAGCTGTGAGGACGGAACCTTGCTGATGGGCCCCAGGGACTAAACTGGTATAGGGTAGACAGACTGAGTTGGCATCACTTGGCTGTGCCCTCACCTCCGTTTATGAGATTTCAAGGTACCTTTGCCAAAGTCCAGTAGACTGTGGGTTGGAGGCAGGAGAGAGGTCTCTGGGTGGGCTGTGCCCAGCCCTGCCCTCCCTGTGGTGGCTCTGTGGAATGTCGCTGTGTGAGTTTGTGGGGAGTGCCAGCCGGGCTTTGTGGGTGCAGGGAGGTGTGTCTTTTGTGTGTGCACATAGGGTGTGCCTGTGGGTTAATGTGTAAAAGGCTTGATGTGCCTGTGTGAGTATGAGAGAGAATATGTGTGTGCGACATGAGGGTGGGGGTCTCCCAGTGGGTACACCTGCTGGCAGATGGGGGATCCGCTTTGTGTGTGTGCCAGATGTGTGCACACAGGTCTGGGCATGTCTACTGCTCTCTGCCAGCATGACCTCTGGTGTGACCCAGCCCATTCCCCTGGGAGATCTAGCCCCCCAAACCTCACTCCCACAGGCCACCCTCCTGAGCTGGTCATGGGCTACAGCGCGTGTCTCTTGCTCAGCTTCCACCTAGTGACTCAGTCTAACTCTCAGCATCTGTGGCATCCTTGGAGCTTGTGGGGATGAATTACTCCCTCTGTGTCTCCTGCACCCTTTCTGGCTGACTACTCAGCCACGAAGCAGGCCAGTCTCTTCCTGCTGTGCTTTATTTTCCTCACCTGGGGACCAGGCAGGCGTGTGAGACTGTGGGGGCTGCCCGGGGAAGGCAGTGGGGTGGCGATAGAGCAGGCTCCGAGTTTCTAGGGGCGGTTGCCAGGGCCCGGCTAAGTGTGCAGTTCGTGGTGTAAAAGGCAGTTAGCCTCCTGGGTCACATCCAGCTGCAGCCACACAGTCTTTTCCAGTCCGAAGGTCTTTCCGCACCTGGGAGGCCGGGGCTTTTCTTTCTAGGCTCCCACCAGCCCTCGCGCGCCCTGCACAAGACACTTACAGATGAGAGGCGTGTCCCCAAACACACTCATGGAAGCCAACATGGGCGCTTGTCCAGGCCTCCTTCCTATGCAACAGTATTTACTGAGCAGCTGCTATGTGTCAGGCTGGGGAGCCCACAGCAAGGTCAAGACAGACAAAGATCCCTGCCTCGGGAACAGTTATGTTCTACAGGGGCGGGAGTGGGGATGAGCCAAAGAACAAGAAACATGGGGAATCGGCTCGTACGCTAGAAGGTGAAAAGCGCTATGAAAGAAAGAAGGGGGGCAGGCAGGGGGGTCAGGGAAGCTGCACCTAAACGGGGTGATTGGGGAGACCTCGAACTCGCGCCGAGGCTAGGAGGATGAGGAGCCACGTGGTGCCCGGGGGAAAAGCAGTGCAGACAGAGGGAACGGTCAATACAAAGGTCGGTGAGCACGGGGAGTGTGGAGGGAGGTGATCCGGGAGGCACCAGGCCAGCCTGGGAGGCGTCTCGTTGCCCTGGAGGACTCTGGCCCCACTCTGGGTGAGGTGGGAGCCACAGCGGGGTTTGAGCAGAGGAGGGAGGTGATCTGACTTGTTCATTCCCAGATCCCCCTGGCCACTCTGTGGGGCGGGAGCGGGAGCAGAAACGCTGGTGAGGAAGCCACGGCAAGAACACAGGCGAGAGCCACGGAGGGGTGAGAGGGTGGATCCAGAACCCTCTGCGTTCCCTGCTGTGGGAGGAGTATGGAGGAATGGGGGCGGGGCCTCTGAAAGTGGAGGAGAGCCAGGAGTCCCTCACGCGGCTCCTGAACCCTTTGAGAATCTAATACCAGCTGTGAACCCTCTCCCAGAGAAACGTGTGTGTGTGCCCATCCGCACGCACAGACAGGCTCACACACATTCACGCACGCATGCACACACTCACACATTCATGTACGAGTACACATGAGCATGCACTTTCCACAGGCGCACAAACACCATGCTACAGGGAATTTTAGAAGATCCTTGGACCCCAGAACCTCCAAGTAATGGATCCCTGTCTAATCCATCTCCCCTACTTGACAAGTGTGGAAACTGAGGCTCTCAGAGAGAAAGAGACTTGTCCAAAGTCACCTAGAGAGGGTCTGACCGGCAGGACTTGGCTCAGACACCTAACCTGGAGCGTCAGGAGGTTCCTGCCTTAGAGGGCCTCTGTCCCCCAGCACTGAGCAAGGTGCCAGGGGAAACCTCTCTCCTCCTTTTGCCCAAAGAGCTCACAAGGAGGCCTGGACGCCAGACAGGAAGTGCTCAGGATCCTAAGAGGGCCCCAGACACCTGGGGCCAGCCACAAAGGTGAAATTCGGGAGGAGGAAGTCAGAGGAGACTCCATGAGCAGAGGCATCTGAGCTGCACCCTGGAGGCTGTGACGGTAGAATGAACAAGAGATGAAGCCGAGAGGGGTATCGTAGGCACGGTCCAGGAGCAACAAAGGCCCTGAGGTAGGAACTATCCAAATGAGGCATGAGCAAGGCCTCTGAGAACCAGAAGTCAGGGAGGGGATACCTAGGTCAGGTCTTAAAGGATGAGTAGGAGTTTTTCCAGAAAGGCTTTCTGGGCAGAAGGGCTTATATAATCCAAGGTGCAGAGGTGAGCAAAGTTAAAGAAACTGCAAGCATTTCAGAGGGTTGTGGGAGGGGCTCAGTAATGAATGAATGAATGGATGAGAGAATGAATGAATGGATGAATGGAGTGCATGATGAGGAGGGTAGGAGAGCATGCCGGTCGGGTGACTTCATCCAGCAGGTGATGAGGAATATTAATTGAATACCACTACTGCCAGCTGACAGGAAGCCACCCTCACGTCCTGTCCATTCTGTGGATAAAGAAGCCAAAGCTTTGAGCCAGCTCACTTTGCCCATGGCACCTGGTCAGGGGACTCCTCACCGGGAGACCCAGGGCCAGGGGTGAGATAACCCAGGGAGGGTGGAATGTGGCTCCCGCCCTGGCAGGCAGCAGCTGCGGAAACGGATAAACAGACCTAGCAATTGTTCCCAGAGCCAAATCTGTCCCAGGTGAAAGGAGATGGCAGAGCTGTAAGGCGACACCCGCCTCGGGCTGCCTAATCTTGTATCTGGGCTTTTCTCAGCTCCAGGCTCTCACTGCCTCCTTGTCAGGCAGCCTGGCTCCAGACAGGTGTGGGGGTGGAAAAGGACCACCTACCAAGACCGCTCGCCCCCCACGTCCCCTCTGATGGCATGGAGATAAGAGAGAGTGACGTGAGCCAAGGGGAGGGAAAGGATGGAGTGGTCCGGATTCCACCGATGGCACTGTGATGTCAGGGCAGTGACTCTCCCCACTCTCCAGATGAGGGAAGTGGGGCTTAGGGCACGGAAAAGACTGGAACACTCAGTGGGGCCGAATTCGAACCCAGGTCTTAATCAAGGTAAGATCCAGCTTCTCCATCTGTCAAGCGCCTGTATGCCAGGCCTCTGTAAATGTTGGAGGGGACAGGCTGAGCAGGAAGCCTGTAGGAGGAAGGAATGGAGAGTTGTTTACGCTCCTGGCCAGCTCTCTCTGAGGTGGGCTCCTGGTGCTGCAGGGCCTGGGAGGGAGGCTGGAGCGGTGGCCTGGTGTGCCTGGCTCTGCACAGGTGTATGACTGAGCAAGTCACTTGTCATCTCTGTCAGGCTGGGAGGACAGGCATTTGTCACACACAGCCCCCGACACACTGCGAGAGTGCACTGAGCGGACGGAGGCCGATGTTGGTATGGCCCCAACCAAGGCTGACTCCCCTGTGGCCTCCCAACAAGCGTGGGAATCTGGAAAGGTGGGGAAAACAAAGACTGGAGGCCAGCTCTGGTCAGGGCGGGGCAATCTCACTCTAGCTCCTCCACACAACGGCCCTGGGGTGCGGGAGGGGGTGCCTGCCTTTGGATCCCTCCCCTGATGGACCTAAAAGCACCCGCATGTGGGTGAGGGTGCCCTAGTGAAGAATGTAGGGTATAGTCAACTGGAGCAGGAATTTGGGGACACAGCCATTTTCAGACAGATCAAAACGGGCAGTCGCTGTTTTTCAATGACAGGTAGTATGTGTGCAGATAGCATTAATTCATTTTTTTTCCCCAGCAAATATTTATTGATTGTCTCCTGCGTGCCCAGCGCTGCACTCAGGGCTCAGGGAGCACTGCCCTGAAATCATGGCGTCAGCTAAGACAGACCGGATGACAGGCCCCAGCGTGGCTCCTCACAAACGGGGATCCATTTCACCCTCTGAGCAGCTTTATGGGGGACCCGTCCTTATTCCCATTTCACAGAGGAGGAAACTGAGTTAAGCCACTTGCACAAAAACCCAGATTGAAGCCATTTACCACAAGCCCTTACCTTCACTCTGCCGTATGGGCAGGGCCTGGAGGGTCAAGAACAGGTGAGCACATCTGTTTGGCACCTTAATAAAAAACAGGGAGTCAAGCTATAAGTGTAATGGACTGGTTTTTAGGTCACAATAAAATGGCTTCACATCAAACAGGCTGCATCCAAAAATGTCATAAGGGTAAAATCCTTACTTAGAGGAAAAATAGGTGGCCAGAGGCCGAGGCTGGGAAGTTCACATTCTTACTTCCTGGTCTTACTGGACACCCTTCAATAATTTGCTCATTTGTACTATGTGTGGCCATTATCTATTCACCCAAATCAATGAACAATTTTCAAAGGACCAAAAGGCATATTTGTGGCTCAGGCCTTGATCCAGACTTGCAGGGCTCATAGTTTTGCGGGCCACAGAGCTTATCACCCACGAAAAGAGCACACGCTAGGTGACAGACGAACGCTACAGACCACCCACTTATAAGCATCTGACAAGGAGAGCGAAGAAGAGAAAGCCCCACAAAGCTGGCTTTGAGTCCTGGTTCGAGGGCTCCCTAGTCTTTTTACCTTAGGCATGTCAATTCATTTCCTCCACTTTGATGGGAACTAGGACTATTGAGGGATATGATATTTTGTGCCCAGGTTGGTGCTTGGAAATATAGGAGAAGAAAACTTCTAGGTTCTTTGGCTGGTCTAATCATCAGATCAACATAAGACAGATTAACAGGAGAAAAACAAATTTAATTACGTATATACGGGGGTCCCCATAGGAATACGAGACCCAAGGAGGAGTGGGGTAATTGAGGCTTATTATGCCATTCTGAGCTAAGGAAGGGGCTTCCAAGGGGTGCAGGGTAATTCACATGAGAAGAGCAGATGTTTGGTATTTAGATATTTGTCCAGCCGTACAGAAAGATCATTCAGATACGAAGTCATCTCCCTTTCTGGGCCAAGTTC
>NW_011888926.1:3330861-3332880 GCF_000151845.1 Pteropus vampyrus | reverse complement strand
TCTACTTTTCGGGTAATTAAGGAAGAGGTAAAAGTTTTTCCTGAGTCTGTTGGGTCCTGATCACCTCTTGCTCAAAATCACCCGTGTGCCCAAGTGGTACATTTTGGGGACATTTATTCTAAACCCCTTCAGGGGCCAGCATCGAGATTTCTGAGATGCCCAGAACAAATCCACTGGAAGAGCCAGACCTGAAACTGCTTCTCTCAGAAGCCAAGGAATGCCCGAGCTGCTGCAGGAGGCTGGGGAAAGTCAGGGGCAAGGAAAGTGTCTCTGAGATGGTCCTTTCCAGATGGCAGGAGTCCCTAGGCAGAGGCATGGAGAAGTGGAAGTGAGCATTTATGAGAAGTAATGAGCGTGGAAAGAGTCAGCTGGAGAAGCAGGTGGGAGAGAAGAGGCCAACATTTTGGGAGTAGAATGGATGGGATTTGGGGGGAGTGTCTGAGTACCTCAAACAGGTGAGTCATAGGAATGGTACAAAAGGCACAGGGATATGCTTAGAGCAATACCACCAGCTAGGAACGGTTCTTACATTTTCAAATGGGTGGGGTGGGGGGAAAGAATAATGTTTTATGACATGGGAAAATGATATGAAATTCACATTTTAGTGTCCATGTCCATAACATAAAGTTTTATTGGAATGCAGCCATGCTCATTCCTTTACATATTGTCTGTGGTTGATTTTATGCTATGGTTGCACAGTTGAGTAGTCGAAACAGAGACGCTACGGACAGCAAAGCCTAAACTATTTACAATCTGTCCTTTACAGACAATAGTTTGTCCATTCTTGGCTTAGAGGGAGCCTCCAGGGAGAGGAAAGCAAGGCCCGGGGTGGGGGGGAGGCTGGAGAGGATTGGATGGTCACCGGGGCCTCCTTCTGCCCCTCCCAGGCACTGAGTTTGAGGAAGGGGGAGCCATCAAGGATTCAGGGAGGAGAATGTTGGAGAAGGGTCAATCTGGCTGCTTGGTGAGGATAGATGAAAGTGGGCAGTGGGCACCTGGAGCAGGAAGACTGCCAGAGCAACAAAGGCCAGCAAAGGCCCAGGCTGCCTTTGAGGACATCTGCTGACACCTAGCCTTAAGGCGTCTCCCTGCCCTTTCCCATCCACCTTCACAGTAGTGCTTGGTGTATACCCAGGAAGCCTTGTGCACTTGGGCAGAAGTCACGCTGGAAGGATGGGAAGCACCAGGAGGCCATTTGGGAGCCATGAGCAAGAACACCAGGAGCCAGAGTGTGAAGCAGGCGCTTGAAGAACCGCTGCTGGACGAGTGGCAGGAGATGAGTTTCCAGGTGAGCAAGGCCGGAGGGCTTCCAGTCACTGCTGAGGGGAGCGGGAGGCAGGAAGGTTTAAGCCTGGGAGTCATTGAGGTCACGCCTGGGAGAAAGCAAGCGCACAGTGGCTTTGGATAGATGCATGGATGGAGTGGGTCGGAAGGATACAGGCGTGGGAAGTCTGAGGGACTACCGGCGTGGCGTCTGCTGGCCACCCGCGTGGACACATAGACTTGCGTAGACATGGTAACAGGCCCCGCACCATGCACGCGCCACAGTATAAGACCAGGCCTCTGTGCACCGTCACAGGTGCATGTACACGTCATCACAGCTGCCCAGAGCCAGGCAAGCACACAAGACCTAGAGGCCTCTCTGCCCACGGTCACAGATGTGTGCACACAATCACGGTCCAAGTACCCGCAGATGTGCACAGCCACACACACACAGGAACAGACCCGGACCCATGCACCGTGTAAAACACAGACGCACACATCCGCTTACACACAACACCGGACACGCAGACCCATGCACACGCCAGACGCACACACTCTCTGACCCGCCCCGCCTCCCAGCGCACACACACCACGACAAGCAACGCACCGGGCCGTGGGCCGGCGCACGCACAGTCACAGGCAGGGGCGCGCACACACTCACACACACGTTTGATCGCACTGGAGGAAGGCACGGAGCGGCAGCGGCCCGAGACTGCGGTCCCAGGCGCCCCTGGCCTGGCGGGGCGAGCGGAGCCC
>NW_011888926.1:3325363-3329766 GCF_000151845.1 Pteropus vampyrus | reverse complement strand
GTGTATGGGGAGTGGTGGCGAGGTGGTGCCTGAGCTGGGGTGCCAGGAGAAGCAGAGATGGGTCTCAGCCAACCTTGGTGGCCTGAGGTCCATTGACTCTCCTAGCTCTGGAAGATGCCCCAGAAGGGGTGTGGGCAGGCGCGCTACCCGGTGAGACCCCACCGTGGTCTCGCAGAACTGGCATTCCCCACATCCCCATAACACTCCTCTTCACTCCTGGGACACCAGTCAGGATCTCCATTGATGGGGGAGTTGTGGGTGCTGGTGTGTCACCTCCGGGGGCAGTTACTAAAGATCCAGGCAAGGGGCCAAGTGTGAGGATGGAGGGAAGAGCAAGACGACCCCCTCCCCACCCAGGAGCTGGCCGCTCCGTGGAGTTATTACTGCTTTGGAATGTTAGGAAGATAGGCATAGGACTCTGGGAAAGTTTGAAAGAGGGGCCACCAGCCTGAGGGGGAGAGAGAACTTCTGGAAGGGGTGATAACGGGCAGCTGGAAGGGTTCGTTTACGTGGTAGAGAAAGTGGGAAGGGCATTCTGGTCCAGGGAATGGCATGAACCCAAAGCTCAGAGATGTGAGTGCTTGGTATGTGTTGAGAGATGGAGGTGGGGGATGGTCAAGCACTGCGAGTGGCCGAAATGAGAGGCCGGACGAAGGGAGGGGAGCCAAGGCCAAAGGGAAGGAGGGCCAGCTGGAGACAGGTGGACAGGTGGTGGGCCACACCAGGGAGCTGGCACTATGTCCTACAGTACTGGCAGCCGGTGGCACTGGCTGGCTCAGTGACCCCCTTCTGAAGGTCTGCCCAGTGCCCCCGATGTGGTTAGGGCTGCTTACCCCATACCGGTGATCCGGGCCGATGTCCTTTTCTTTGGTAGTTGGACCACCTCCAGCAGTGGGCTTTCTGAGCCTCAGTTTCCACAACTGTCAAGTGGAATCTTCCACACAGTTGTGGAGATGACTGCGTGAGATGATGCGTGTAGGGTGCCTGGCACCTGAGAAGTATTTGGGAAATGGCTGGCTGCTGCATTGGTATTTTTACCTGTAAAACAGAGACACTGATGCCAGCTGGCTGGCTCACCTACTGGGTGGTGGTGAGGATCATGTGAGGGCTTGATGGACAGGGAGGGAGCTGAAGGCTGGGAGAACCGTGTCTACCCCGCAGGTGCCCCTCTGCCCCAACCCCAACTCCGGCCCCCAGTCATGGCATTCAAGATACCCTGCTCTGCTCCCCAAGGCCAAAGCCTCTTTGTTCCCTGCACTGCATGGTGCACCCCCTCCCAGCCCACTCTAGCCTACCACATGGGGACCAGAGCTCCCTTCTAGAAATTTCTTCAGACATTCGGGTCAACAAACACGACGTCTTCCTGTGAGGGGCACTGTGCTGGGCAGTCAGGTGGAGAGGATGCAGGCCTTGCCCTCGGGAGGTTAGAATCCGATTTGGCAGCAGATATCACCAGACACCCATGGCCTACCCAGCCCTGTGCTGGCTGCTTGGGGGCAGGGGGAGAGTCGCAATAATTGCACCATAAGGCAGTCAAATGCAGAAGTTAAAAAGCACGGATTCCAGATCCAGTGGCCCAGGTTCGAATCCTGACTCTGCCATTTCTTACTGTGTGACGGTGAACTAGTGACTCTGCCTCTCTGTGCCTCAGTTTCCTTGTCTCTGAAATGGTGATGACGCACACTATTGCTATATGAACAGTCTGGTCCCGTTTCCGGTTGGGCGTTCACTGTCCTCCTTCTACGATGAATCTCCCGATTCCCACCCCTGCCTTCTCGGAGACTAGACAGCCTGCCCCAATGCGTGTGTTATCCACCTCCCTGTTGTCTTCCCCTTCCGTCTGTGAGTCCCTGCGGCTGGGGCCTGCTTTCTTTGTCCATTGCTTGGGTGGGGACACTGGTATGCTGGCACTTGGCGCTCTGAGGAGTGGTGTTGGCAGATTTCCATGGTGTAAATCTTCCCAGCAGTGCCCATTTCAAGCTGCCAACAGCTTGATAGTCTCATAATGGGAGCAGGTACCCGCCAGCTTCAGGACCAGGCATCCAGTAGGTGCTTAATAAATAATGATTGAACAAGGAAGAAAGGCACTAGGGACTGTCGGGAAGGACTTGGGGAGCTGCCAGGCCATACAGGCTTAGCAGGATTAGGTGCTGGACAGGCCGAAGGCTGGGCCAGAGACCACCGAGTCAGTACCCACAGTAGGACTGAGAGCAGAGGGAATTGAGGGCTGGTGTCCAACTTTCCTGGGGCTCCACACCTCTGACCCCGCCTCACTCTCGCTTTAGCCTTGTCTCCCAGGGACTCCCCTTGACCTTGGCCTGGCCTTGGGTTTCTGCACAGAATGGCCCTGCTTTATTTAGCGTAACAGAGCTCTGAGATGTGACCCAAACAGTTCCCAAACCTCAAATTCTATTCCTTTGTTTATGCCGTTCCCTCTGCCTAGATGTCTCTTCTACCCACCCCTTCCTCTGTCCCCTGAAACTCTGTCACCCATTAAAAGCCTCCTCCATGATGCCATCTACCCCACATTGCAAAGACCCTTCTCCCCCTTCTGCCGTTGCCTCCAATCTTACAGCCCCTCTCATGTGCCTGCCTATAAAATATTAATAGCTAACACTGATTGTGTCTCTGCAGCAACCTGTGACAGAGGTGACCCCTTTGCAGATGTGGAAGTTGAGGCACAGCGCCTTGTTAGCGCTGACCCATCCTTCCGTCTCAGCTCGCGCGTCGTTTGTGCAGGGAAGCCCGTGCGAGGCCTGGTCTCCTCACCGCGGGCCCACAGAGCGCCATCTCTTTTTCTTTAGCCTGTTTATTATGACATGGTTCCCGATAGACCGTGAGCCCCGCAGGCCTATAGGAGCTCAAAGGAATGAATAAATGGGTGAATGAATGAATGATTCTCAGCCTGCCGGATCAGCTCTGCTCTTCTGTTCATTTTTCTCCCTTCTCCATCCCTGATGGAGGAGACCAACCCTCCAGAGGGCAGCCTCAGGCTGCAGAAGGCCGGTCACAGGCACTGCTTTTGTCCACATCTCCCAAAAAGGGAAAGCAAGGCTTTGGGAGGGGCTGGGAGCCTCCTGGAGGCTAGAAGCGGGACTGGTGGGAGGGTCCTGGACCACCTTCCTGTGGTCTAGAATGGGGCTGATAAGGGGGCCGTATCATAGTCCAGGAAGTTAACAAGATCCCCAAATACTTTTCTTTGCACTGCCTGAAATGGAAATTTCTTTGTTGGAATGGAAATTCCTCACTTTTTTTCATCTTTTCTATAAAAATAAAACTGGAACAATAGGAATCTTTCATAAACCTAATTACTCCGTTGTTTTATGAGCATAGAGCTTATTCGGCTCAAGACTTTGGTTCCCACTGAAATGGGAATCCATTCAGGAAGGGTGAGGCAGATCGAGAGCCAGGACAGGACGGGACTGCACCTGGGCCTCCATGGCTGCCGCAGCCCAGGGTCGAGGGAGGGCGGGGAAGGCAGGCGCTGAGGCCTCCCACCTTCTGCTGACCCTCCTCAGAGCCTGCTCTCTAGCTGTCCTTTGGGGCAGGCTGAGGACTTCCCAGGAGGAACAGCACAGACTGAGGTCTGGGCAGTGAGAGGTGGAGGCACAGGCGGAGGTGTGCTCCAGGATTCTGACTGACTGAGACCCGTGGCGGATGACTTCTCAGACTATTCTTCCCAGCTCGACTTCTGAGTCTTACAAATTTGCTGCTCTTTATCGAGCACTTGCTATGTGCTGGGCATTGGGCCAAGCACTTTGTCTGCATTATCCCAGCGTCGACTCCTAACTTCCCGAGAGGTAGGTACTATTGTTTATCCCCGTTTGGCAGTTCGAGGGGGACCTGGGGCGTGGGGCGCAGGGTGCGGGGCGCAGGGCTGGGATTGTACCCAGCACGAAGGACCACAGAGCCCGAGGGGGCTGCCTGTGTAGGTTCCCTCGGTCACCCAGAGGAGACCGCTCTCTGAGGCTTGGGTGACTGAGTGAGACAGCCACCTCACCCGTGCCTCGGCCTCCAAGTGACCCTCCTCATTGCTCTGGCGCCATGCCCTCCTCCCTGTATTCCTGGGGCCCTGCCTCTGGAAGCTCTGCTCAGCCTCACTTTTAGGGAAGGTATTTATTTCCCAGGCCTCACCCACTCCCCTGAGTCAGAATCCCACCATGGGAGGAAAAGTAAAAACTCAGGTGTTAAAATGCTGACCCTGGGGATTCAGAGGCCTGTGGACCCCAAGAACCACTGCCTCGCTCTGTGGAGTCCAGGCAGCCTTATGAGGCCCCACCCCCTGGGACCCAGATCCCTGGGACCCAGCCCTGCCTATGTTCTGGGCCTCTGCTCCCCCACCCCCAGCTCTGCACGCATCATGCTACCCTTCACCCCTGCCTCTGTCACTTGTATCCAGGCAC
>NW_011888926.1:3322576-3324588 GCF_000151845.1 Pteropus vampyrus | reverse complement strand
CGAGGGTGCCCTGCGTCTGTAGGGGGCGGTAGTGAGAGGAGAGCCTCTGCCTAGGCTGGTGGGAAACAAACGAAGCGGCAGATGTTCGGAGTTTGGGGGCTGTGGCACACATAGGTAGGGGTTGGGGAGCCCATGTGACCAATGAGGCAGAGCCAGGCCTGAGCTCAGGCTGGCGCATGATTTGGCCCCCATGCATGATTTGGCCCCCATCTGGTCCCTGGACCCGCCCAGGATGGTCTTTAGCCTTTAAGTCAAGGCCTACAGAGTGTGGGTGACTGGTCCAAGGTCACATCCCACTTACCCAAGGTGAAGAGCATAGGGCATACGGTTCTACCACTGCAGGGAAGGTCAGGGTTCTGGCTGTGCAGAGTGACTGCCATTAGGGGAGTCACTAAACAACAGGGGGACTGGCCCCAAAGGGCATCCGGCAGGACCCCTTCCAGAGGTTCCAGGGCCCAGGCCTCCTCAGGCTGGTTCTGGAGACTGGCGTGTCACTGCTGTCAGAAATGTTTGGGGTCACATGGGAGCATGGGCAGTGGCCCTTTTACCACCACTGTGGGGAATGTGACAGAAACCCAGTTCGCTGCCTCCGGGCAGTGGCATGTGGGGAGGAGCGATGTACCCGCACCCCCACCCAGACTAGAAATCCAGGGGCTGGCTTCCCCTTGGGCCTCCGCAGGTGCTGTCCTGTCTGGAATGCCCTTCCCCTCCTCTCCTGGCTCATCCTTTAAGACCCCTAGGAAGCCACGCCTGACCCCAGTCCCAAGGGCAAGGCTGAGCCTCCTTGCCAGCGTTTCTCTCTCTGTCCCCATGGGACAGTGAGGACCTTGTGGGCAGAGCAGATCTGTTGAGGGCCTGGTAGGGCATGCCAGTGGGGTGAAGAGGGAGGACTTCCTGCGCCATTTCTCCTATCTAGATGACAAAGGGCAGGAATTCTGGGAAAGACCAAGGGGCCTCTTGGTGCAGCTCCCAGAAGCAACTGTACTGTGCAGCCTAGCTTGGGTGACTGTCAGCTCAGCCCAGAGAGGGGGCCAGGCTGGGAAGCTTTGTGGCCACGTGGCCAGCTGAACCCGCCCATTTCACAAAGGGATCACTGAGGCCCAGGGCACTTGGGACTGACCCAGAGTGCCGCGGGTCCCATTAGTGATGTGGAGGAGAGCCCAGGGCTGTGGGGCCGCACCCGCTCCTGCCCAAGCTGGAGCATTTCTCAGTGAGATCTAGGGTTGGGTCTTGGGTGGGGTGGGTGAGAAAGAGCCAAAAAGAGCAAAGTCCCCAGGGCTCAGCTTGGCACTTTGATCCTCCAGTGTGGAGGACAAAATGTTTCTTAGAGAAAATGCACGTTGCCCAAAAGCTAGCAGGAAATCCATGTCTACAGTTCATTCCAGCAAAAAGGTGTGCTGGGGGAAAAAAGTCTGTGAGTGCTCAGGCCAAAATGTTAGCCTGGGGGCGGCAGGGTGGTGTGCGATACCATCCTGTGCCTTTCGCTGTGATTTCCAGATTTTCTAGAGTTTATGGCAAACCTTCATCACCAGAAAGATGAAGTTATATTCTAAAGGAGAGAGGTAAGAAAAGGTGCTCTGAGAATAGCCGGCTCCCCATTTATTATTCAATTCCGTGGTCCCAGCTTGTGGGCCACCTCCAGAGCCATTGGGAGTCACCAGTGGGAGTCACCTGGCCTCTGGCGTACCCCCAGAACAGCTGTACCCATGGCAAACAGCGTGTGTTTCTCTCATCCCTGGAAGTTGGGTCAGTGAGGGTCCAGACCTGGGGCTACTGAGATGCTGTTCGAATTCTGTCCAGACCTTTAACCTTCTTGGTATTGCACTGATCTGACCTTTGCTGCTCTTCCCCACACACCCCACATTCCAGCCTCGAGGCCATGGCTGTTCTCTGCACATGGCCCTTGGCTTCCCACCTAATGCTCCCAGCCAGCAGTGGCCCCAGGGCTGCTGGCCTCACTTCAGTCCCTGGTGCTGAGTGGGTGTGCATCTCTGTTGACTGCCTTCCTTTAC
>NW_011888926.1:3319640-3321286 GCF_000151845.1 Pteropus vampyrus | reverse complement strand
CAGGGCCTCCCAGGTTAGCGGCATTGCTGAGACCGGGCCCCTGGCCGCCTGACTCCTGGAATGATCTTGGCGGTGATGGTTTTGCTGCTGCGGCTTCGTTCTCTCCCTCCTTCCACACAGTTGGTGAGACGTTTGAGCCCGAGACCTGTTTTGGAACATTCTGGATCCAGCAAGTGGGAAGGACTAAGTAATTAACAGAGCCAGAACAGACTGGTGGATCCCATAATATTAAGGAGCAAGGGCCCCGTGCCTGCAGCCCCGCGTGGTGTCCCCTGCCACTTGGTGACGGTTTACCGAGTGTCCCCCGTGGAGAGAGTCAGGTCCCGTAGCCCGCGGAGGCAGGGGTGGACGGGGAGTAACTAGGGAGGGGAAGAGAAAGAGGCCATTGTTCCAGCTTCGTGGAGGCCCGCCAGGTGCCCAGAGCCACAGAGCCAACTAGCTGTGCACCTGCTCCATCACGGCCACTTTCGGCGGAAAGTTAATTGTGGCACTCTGGTTCCAGGATCCAGGAGCTGCAGGCTCTGGGCCAGGTGTAGCTTCGTCACCTCCCCCAAAGCCCTGCGAGGACTCTGCGGGCGGGTCTTAGCAGCCTCCCCTTTTACGCACTCAGAATTGGCTTGTTGAGCACCTGCTGTGTGCCAGGCCCACAGCTGCCGTGGGGCAGCCCCTAACCCACTCGGAGCTGTCGCTTCATTTTCCACCCTCTTCCTTCCGGTACATCCTCCCTGCCATTGACCGTCATGTTGCTCAGAGGACTCTGAAGGCTGGAGTCATTTCCTGTCTCTCCTCTTTACTGCCTCCACCCCACGGGAAGGACCCTGAGAATTCATGTAGATGAGCCCAGGTCACAGTACAGGTAGGACTAGGACCTGTGGCCACGTTGCCAAGCCCCAGACCAGGCCTGAGAGCCCAGTGCCATTGACTGAAAGGTACAGGTGTGTGGATTTGGGGAAGGGTCATTTATTCATTCAACAAACCGAGGCTGACACCTCCTTTGTGTCAGGCTGGGGCTGGGGACCCAGGAGAGCCAGGAAGCATAGCCCCCGTGTGAGGTGAGAGGCCCTGGAGGGCAAGCGAGGGTCTTTCCGAAGCCTGGGGTCCAGGGGCTCGGGAAGAGGTACAGTTCAGCCACCCCCTCCTGAAACAGGCATGGGGACAGGGGTGTAAGATTATGCACAGACTTCAAGCCTCCTTAGAGGATCTGGACTTTATCCTCAGGGCAGTGGTTCCAAGCTGGGAGGGGCAGCGTCTGAAGTGGCTCTTCTGTGGATCATAGGAACGAGGCTGGGAGCCGCTAAGGGAGGCTGCTGCTATTGTCCAGGTGAGCAGTGATGGCGGCACAGCCAGTGTGGGACAGTGGCACCGGGAGAGGGCTGGGATTTGAGAAGTATTGAGCACTGAATAGACTGGGCTTGGTGATAGGTATGCGGGGTCGGCGAGAGGCGGGGTTAGGGCAGCTCCTGTGTTCGTGGTGCGGGCAGCTGAGTGGACGGTCACGTCTCTGAAGGGGCTTAGAAGGAGGAATGTCGGGAATACTCAAAGTTGTCCGAGCATCCCCGGGTGCCGGGCTCAGGTCATGGGTTATCGGCTCAGAGTGTTAGAGCAACTGTCTCAGCTGGTTCTTAGCACCTCATTTTGCGGTGGAG
>NW_011888926.1:3314203-3319105 GCF_000151845.1 Pteropus vampyrus | reverse complement strand
CCTTTGTATATTGTCCCTGGAGGACAGATGAGCCTGGTGGGAGGGCCTGGCACTGCCGGGGCTGCCTGGGCAGGACCGTGCTGAACTCGGCAGGGTTTGGGGAGCAGGGAATGTGCCCTGCTAGGTGTGGCCAGGCCTACTGCCCCAGACACCCCCAGACCAGACGGTACTTGTCACTCAGAATCCGATACTTGTCACTCAGAATCCGTCATCTCCTAAGAGTTCTGTTGTCATTCAACAGCTGCTTATGGAGCTCCTTATCCAGGCCGGGCTTTGTCCTAGGGGGTGAGGAGTAGTGGTGACCAGTAACAAAGCCAACGAGCAGGGTGTGGACGGGAGAGACAGACCACTAACACATAAACAAGGAGACTGACAGCTTCCTCAGTGAGGAAGCTGTGCGCAAATGACCCGGGGAGGGGACGGCCGCTTTGGCTGGCTAGTCAGGAGCCTCTCCGAGAAGGTAGCAGGCATGTGGAGATCAGAGGGAAGAGCCGGGGTGAGGACCCTGAGGCAGGTGGACCCGGGGTTTAGGAGGGACAGAAAGGCAGGGACTGTGGCAGGACCCAAGTGGATCAGGGAGGCAAGGTCAGCAGAGAGGCAGGGACCCGCTTGGTGGGGCCCGTAGGCATGGAGAGGAATTTAGAATTTATTCTGAGTGCGGGAGTTGGGGGAGGAAGGTCATGGGGTGGGGGGGTCATTGCGCAGTGGGATGTGGCCCAATGGGGACAGTGACAGTGACAGAATTTGTACGGCCCAGTGCCAAATGAAAACGCAGGGCCCTTTGTTCAAAAATTAAGAATTTTAAGATAGATTAAAAAAAAGAGCAGGTGAGAGGCTCGTGTAGAGGAGCAGCAGGGTCAGTTAGGCCCCGGGAGGTGCTTTGCAGTGCCCCATCCAGGCTCGTGGCGAGGCGGTGGGGAGCGGGGCACGAGCCGCAGCTCGGGGCTCAGAGGACTGGTCTGCATCGAGGCGCTTTGCATGTTACCGCATTTGATCCTCGCAGGGTGAGGGGCTGGGCTGGTCCTGCATTCTACATGGGGACTCCGAGGCCTGGGGATATTACATGACCTGATCACACAAACTGTTGAGGAGGGGCAGGGGCAAGATTTGAATCCATCTCCCTTCGATCCAGATTCTAGGGAGCTGCTGCCCGGTCAAAGTACCCCACCCGCCTCCGCTTCCTGGGTGGGGCTGGGGACATTTGCACAGCCTGGGCCCCAGAGTGAGTTTCCACTCTTGGAGAGGCAGGACGCGGCCAGCCCCGGCCTCGCTGGTCTCGCCGTTCCTCGCAGTGAGCCTGGGAGGTGTGGGTGTTCTGATCTCCATCTCACAGACTTGGAAACTGAGGCATGGCCGAGCTGGTGTCAGCCCCTGCCCCCCGGGACTTGTCTGCTCGCCGCCTTCTCTTCCCCGCTCAGGGCAGGCAGGTTATTCGGGTCCGGAGGCCCAGCAGCTGGGAGGTGGCTGGAGCGGCAAGCCCCAGGGGCCTCTGGGTTCCATAAGGATGTAAGCGATAAGCCTGCGTTGGGCCTGGCTCGGTCAACATTTGTCCTGGGACTGGCAGCATGTTCCTTTCTGTGAATGGGAAGAAGTTGGGTTCTTCTTCTCTAATTAGAAGCTTCGTTAATGATTACTTGCTCAATTAATTATTACCGGCTCGTGCTGCCCCTCAGCTGCTTTGGCCCCGCGCTGGCTGAACCGTGGTCTCTCTTTCTCCTTCCTCCTCCCCACAACCACCCCACAGTCACCTCTGTCCCTACCAGCTACTGGCGCCAGCCAAGCTCTCCCTGCAGAGATGAGCGTGCTCCCTGTGCCCTCGGGGAGTCCCCCCACGCCGGTGTCCTCTCGGCTCTTCTCCCTTGGGCCTTCAGCCTCCCTGCCGGGTGGGCATTATTCCATCCGACAGATGGAGACACCGAGGCACAGAGGGCAGTGGGACCTGCCCAAGGGCATGCCTTTCATCCATTCGCTGGGTGTGCGCCGTACCGACATTCACCGTGCATCCGGCGCGGGGAGCAGGACTCAGGTGTTCACAGCCTGCGGGGCCGACGGGGAGCTTCTCTCCAGGCTGGTGGGGGGCTCCCGAGTGGACTTGGGTTGAGGGCGGCCCTCAGGGGAGTCAAAGGCTAAGCTGGGGTGTGCGGGAGGGCAGGAGGAGACCCCGGAGGACGGGACAGTGTATTTAAAGGCGCCCCCACCCGCCCGCAGCATGAGCGATGGCAGCTCTGCCTCCCAGCCTCTCCTGAGCCAGGTTTGTGTCTCTGCCTCTGAGCAGGAGCCTGGAGAGAATAATTCCAAACACAGAGAACGAACATCTTGCTAATGGTGGGCTTGGGCATAGAGCCAAGTAGCGCGAGAGCTGTTTTAGAGGGGGTCCCCCAATTTCTCATCTGTGGCCAGCCATACACAGTCCAGCCTGTTCCCAGCTCTGAGAGCCCCGACTGCACCCACCCCGCAGAGCTGAGCACGGGCCTCTGTTTGAGACGCTGGGCCCCACTGGTGGAGAGGGTTTACCTCAAACTCTTCCTTAGGTACCTCACCCCTCTGTTTCCCATCTGTGTCCCACCGAAAATGTCCAGCGGCCCCTTGGGAGTCAAGGCACAGTTCATGGTGACCTGCCCAGAGAGAGAGCAGGTGAAGCTCCAAGGGAAAATAGGCAGGTGGTTTGCCGAGCGCTGGGCAGTGGCGTGCCCTCACCTGGAGGCGGAAACCACCAGCGCTCCCACCTCCCGGCCCTTGGCATCGAGGAGTGGCTCCGGGGGGGTGGGGCGCCTCCGACTGTTCCTTGGTTACCCTTTTGTACAAATGAGGAGACTGAGGCCCAGAGAGGTGAGGCACCCCAGCCGGGAAGAGGCAGAGCCGGAAAACCAGCCCAGGTGAAGGGCAGAGCTGGCACCAGGCCAGGCCAAGGTCGGCTCCCCGCATAGCCACCTAACTGCTGCCTGCACTGAGCCTGGGGGCCAGGGGACAGCCTCCAGGGAGGAAACAGCTGCCATCGAGCCATAAGGGCCAGGCGCAGGACTCGGGAGCACCAGCCGGGACAGGACACTGCCTCACCTGTGGTGTGCTACCCCAGGAGGCCCGAGGCAGGTACCAGGTCAGGAGAGGGAAGAGTGGGCCTGGAGGGACCCAGGGAGTGGCCAGTTGGGGACTGCGGCAGGGTGGAGTGGTGGGGAGTGGGAAGCCCCAGGGCAGGGTGGGACACACCGCCATTTACAGGGTGAGCCGGGCCATTTGGACTCCAGGCCATTTGGAGGCTGATTTGAGAGTAAAATTAGAGAAGGGAGCTGAAGCAAGCAGTGCACGCTGCCGAGGGCGGCTCTGACGTGTGCCCTTTTCCTTTCCCCCATGTGGGCTCGGGGTTGGGCTGCCCGCCAGCCATGCAGCCAGGATCAGACAAACCGGAAGTCAACGGAAACCCCTGGGGTGGTGGGTGCAGGTGGTGTGGGACCCTCCCTCTCCTCTGAGTTCCAGGCCAGCAGGGCTGGGGGAAGAACAATGAGGCAGGAGGTGGATAGAAGCTGAGGAGTTGGAGGGCGTAGGCAAGATGGCTGTACAGATGGGCAAGGGGCAGCCCGGGGCAGGTGTCTGCAGGGTGGAGCAGGAGCCACGTATCCTGAGAGGCTTCAGGCCTCCAGAGCTTCCTGAAGTCCAGGCCTCACCTCAGAGCTTTCTGGTTTTTTAGAGCACTGACCACCCCGCCCCCGCACCCCCCCCCCCCCCGCTTCAAGCTATGGAGACACAACATGGGACCCCATCCAGGGTGATTTGTGTCTGTTGGAGCTGGTGTGATGGGAAGGGGCTCTGGGTTCCCTTGGCATTTCAGGGAAGAACTCTGGGGTTTGTGAGATGTCATGAGTCACTGCAGCCCGGCCTCATGGAGCACCACGGGGGGCGGGGGTGGGGAGTACGGAGGGCTCACAGTCACAGGTAGAGAGGGGAGGCTCCAGGGCATCTGCAAAGGCAGGCCCAGGCAAGCCCACAGTCTCCTGTGAGAGGGGCCCTTGCCCTGGGCAAGGCTGAAGGCCCCGGCCTAGACCTTGTGCCTGAAATCCTTGATGAGGACCCCCAGTGTGTGGTTGCCACTGCCAGCTGGGTCTCAGGCAGATACACACAGTGTCTGGCATCCAGGGGCACTCGGTGAGTGCCAGCGGCCATGAAGAAGGCGGAGATGATGGGGGTGTTGTCTCCGGGAAGGAAAGTTCCAGGCCCACTGCTCTCCAGCCCTTCCCGGCCCTGCCAAGCTAGAGGGCATAGGTGCACCAGGATTGCTGACCCAAGAGGGTGGTGACAGGGATGGGGTGACTAGGCTTCTGCGTAAGCAGCCCCTGAGATTTGGAGAGTGTCCTTGCCACCCCACGTGCCCCTCACCAGACTCAGGACCCCCCACGTTGCTGTACCACACTGGGGGTTCCCAACATAAGTCCTCCTGACACCCGCAGTCCACAGATGGCACACGTTTAAGCATAAGATAGTGACCATAACAGTAACATGAATAAGGCAAGGCGGGGGAGAGAGGCCGGGGTCATAACAGCCCTGAGCCTCAGTGCTGGATGGAGCCACTGCAGGCTTCTGAGCACAGTCACCCCTTTGGCCAGTGTCTGAGGATGACTGACCTATTTAGCTTCTAGTGCTGCCCATAGAACATTCTAGGATGGTGGAAATGTTCTGTATCTCCACTGCCTCCGGGCCTCTAGGGGCCAGTGACCAGTGGGGAAAGAGGAGGCCCCAGGGATTGAGGGCACATCCCAGCCTTGGGAACCAACTTTCTCGGGCACATTCTCACTGCCTGTGGGAAAATTCTCTGGCAACTGGCAGGAGCTAGCATCAGGTGAAGTGGGGAAGGGTTTGGTGGAGGGAGAGGGCCAAGGCGCCCAGGGGCTTGCGGAATGGGGGAGGGGT
>NW_011888926.1:3297874-3314153 GCF_000151845.1 Pteropus vampyrus | reverse complement strand
CCCTTTGGCCAGTGTCTGAGGATGACTGACCTATTTAGCTTCTAGTGCTGCCCATAGAACATTCTAGGATGGTGGAAATGTTCTGTATCTCCACTGCCTCCGGGCCTCTAGGGGCCAGTGACCAGTGGGGAAAGAGGAGGCCCCAGGGATTGAGGGCACATCCCAGCCTTGGGAACCAACTTTCTCGGGCACATTCTCACCGCCTGTGGGAAAATTCTCGGGCAACTGGCAGGAGCTAGCATCAGGTGAAGTGGGGAGGGGTTTGGTGGAGGGAGAGGGCCAAGGCGCCCAGGGGCTTGTGGAATGGGGGAGGGGTGGGGTTTTCCATGGAAAGAGCTTCTGGGCTTGGGCAATGGGCCGAGCATTCAGCCAGCTCCCACCCTGGAGCTGAGCCAGCAGAGTGAGTGGGGCTCAGACCCTCATGCCCAGGCCAGTGGGATATTCCGATGGCACGGGTGCCCTGTCTTCCTCCAGCACTGCCTGGCTGGTCCAAGGACTGGCCCCCAGTGTAGCTCTGCCTCTCTCCTCTGAGCTTTGGTTCCCTTGTCTGTGGCTGGGAACAACAGCGGCTGTGCCACCTGCCTCACGGCGAACAGGGTTTGCCAGAACTCTGGTCACCTGGAATAGATGGAGTCCTTGACCAGGGCTGCTCCTTCAAGCCGACTCCCTTTCTCTGGGGATTGCAGGGGGCACAGAATTCCTGGGGGCCTAGGGGTCCTGATACATTAGACTCTCCCTCAGCCAGGCCATTCGTGTTTAGCCTGGGGCAGGACCCCAGAATCTACAGTTCTGCTGGGCCTCTGGTCTACCCATCAGCAAGTGCAGGGTGCCTGGGGGCAGAGTTGGTCTTGGTTTCCATCTGTTTCCTTCCCACTAGTCCATTAAGCTAATGGCCTAACCTCTCGAAGCCTCTGTTTCCTCGACTACCGAATGGAGACATGTGTCTGTTCCTCCAGCTGGCCCCACGAATGGGCCCCTAATTTCTCTTCAGCCCTTGCAACAGCAGCAGTGCCTGGCAACCAGCAAGGTCTCAGTAAATGTCTCCCAGTAGCCTCGATAACGTGCTGGCTGTGGAGTGACCCCTGCATGTAGACTTGACCTTCGGAGCCCAGACTGACGGATATGAGCTGAAGGAACGAATAAAACGATGAGAAGTGAAGAAATAAACACAGTGTCGTGTCATTGCATCTTGCCAGAACTCCAGAATCTGCCATGTTCTTAGCCGCCTCCTCTGCCCATCTCTCCGTGTGGGATCATGGAACCTCACACTGGAAGGATGCTTATTTAGTGCCAGAGCTAGGGGGAGTATAGAAGTCACGGCTGCTGTCTTCTGATCCCTGAGATGCTGACTTGCTCTGCGTAACCCCAAGGAAGGACCCGGAAGCAATAGCAGAAGCTCCAGGAAGGCTGATTCAGGCCAGCAGAAGGAGAATTTCCAGCAGCCCAGAGGGTTTGGAATGAACAGCACTAAGAATTGAACATGGGGCAAAGGTTTGGATAGTCTTCTTACTCGAGGGCCTTTCTGACCCTGGGAGAGGAGTCCGAAGCCTTCTGGTCTCAGGTTCAGAAGCCTGATGAGTCAGCTGGAGGGTGGCGGGTGCCAGTCAGTGGTAAATATTCCCACAACTGGCCCAGTTCAACAAAGTCGGCCAGGAGCCAGGCCTGGTGTGTTCGGTCAGGTCATCTGTGTTTCTCATCTGGCAGGAAACCCAAACGGAAGGAAAAGAACAGGTATTTTTAGAGCATCTACCAAGTGCCATGCTCAATGCAGGATGCTCTGACTCCTCAGCTCTTGCAGATCTCTCACAGGCCTGCAAGGGACAGGATGACGTCTTCCTTCTATATCTAAAGACTGAGGCTCAGAGAGGCTAAGTCATTGCTTAAGTCCACACAGCTAGTAAGTTACAGCACTGGGATTCAAACCAAATCCTCCTGACTTCTAACAATACTGGAGGCCAGTATTTACTGAGCACCTGCTATATGCTTAGGCCTGGTTATAAGCCCTTGGCATGGATTTGATTTGCACAACAACCCGAAGAGACAGGGACTGTCATAGCTATGTTTTATGGAGAGGGGGAACTGAGGCATGGAGGGGTGGAGGAACTTGCTAAGGTCAGAGGCAGTGTCCAGATCCAGCATCATAACCACTGGCCTACCCTGTGTCTCAGGAGCCTCTGGGCCCGGCAGAGTTGTCTGCAAAGATGCACCTCCTACCTTCTTCACAGAGATAGGCAGAACTAAGATGGGGTGGAAGGTAAGCACTGGGAGGTCGACTTCAGCTCAAAGTCAAGATGCCCTTTCAAGCAGACAAACTCTTGCAGAGATGGTGAGGGTCCATCTGAAGGTGCTCCGAGGTTGGGGGTTTTAGATGAGCAGATTCCCGCCCAGGAGTGGAGACTGAGGGTGGGTGGGTGACCTCCACGATTTCCCCCAATTGACATTCCAAGAGTACCCTGAGCATCTACTAGGTGTTGGACCTATTCTCTGCTGGACACAGACACTACAGGTGGCCCCTTCTCTCAGTTGGAGGAGTTGAGTGCCCTAATGCTGTCGCAGAACTGAGGACAACAGGGATCAGTGTCACGAGGCAAGCGAGGAAGGGGGCCAGAGGGTGGTGGACAGGGAAAGTGACTGTGAGGACATGAGCCGCTGAACCACAGAAGAGGCTGGCAGGGGCCAGGGTGAGGCCTCTGGAGGGCGCTCCCAGGGTGGAGCTAGGACCCTGGTCAGCGCAAGAGAACTCAGGACCACGGAGAGCTCCACGGGAGCCTCCCATCACCCAGTGACAGCTGTCAGGGTTCTCGGCACCTCGGAGGCTGCTGCCCGCCTGGTCAGCTCCACAGACACAGCTTGGCAGTCCCCAGGGAGCACCTGTCTTCTCTCTGGCCAGGAGCCCCCACTGGATTCAGCCTGAGCCCCAACCCTGAGGTCATGGCTGGGTTTTAGGGCTTGGGTCATCTGCTTCCCTCCCTCACTCTATCAGCCTTCCAAGCAGAGCCCAAGGATAAAGGGCATAAAGAAGAGAAGGGAGAAGTCGGGAGAGCGAGGGAAGGAAGAAAACCTGCCCAGCTAGGACCTTTGGGGCTGGGCATGGCCATGACTGGCCGAGGGACTAGTCAGCACAGGGAGAGGAGGCTCAGGGTGGGCTGGTCCTGCTGCCATGCTGGGTCAGGTCAGCCTCAGCCTCCCTCATTCATGATTATCTGGCCACTAGGAAGCACCTTTCCCATCTCCCACCACTCAGACAGGAGACACAGGCCCTTGGGGCTTGGTGCAACTCATGGAATATGTGGGAGTCCCTGTAGGGAGTCCCTCCAGAGAGCCTCACAGTTCTTCCCTTTTCCTGGAGCCCCAGGGAGCTGGGCGTCATTTCCCAGCCTATCCCCCCGTAAGGCTCAGGCTCTGCTTGGACTCTGCTTGCTGAGCCCCCCCCCCCCCCCACACACACACTCTGTTCCTCTCTGCTCTGAGACAGGACAGCACCCACCGGGGCTCAGGCCCTGCCAGGGCTCACCTCCAAGCCTTTGTTCCACTACATCTGCCCCCCAAAAGTTCTCTCTTGTGGACTGGTCTCTCTGGTTCAGTGACTCATTGGAAGTGGGCAGAGAATGATTATATTCCATTTTATAGATGGTGCTGAGACTCAGGGAGGCCAAGTGACCTTGAGGCTCAGGTTCACGATGGCCACAGTGTTTCATGCCAGCAGTCAAGAAGAGGGTTGGGAGTGCTCAGTATGGGGTCTGGCCTGAAGTTTCAAGGGGGGCCCTGGCACCAGACAGACACCAAAATACTCGATGAACTTTATTGACCTGAGTAAGAGCCTAAGTGTGGCCTCTGAGCAGCCTCAGAATCACCCACGGTAGCAGGAGGGACCCAGACATGGGCTTTGTCTTCAGAGAGTTGCCTGCCGGGGCCTTGGGGAGACCCCAGGTCCTTCCTCAACTAAACTTGCTTTTCCAGGCAGGTCCTAACTACTGTGCTCTCCTGGGGTCTTGAGTTCCTGTAGCTCAAGCTAATGCATCTTGGGAAGCTGGAGTTGTGGGTGGGGAGTGTTGGGCTGGACAGTGCTCCCCCAGGTCCTACTCCCAGAACCCACAGGGGGATCTCAGATCCAAAGCATTGCTCACTCTACCCCCATCCATACTATGAAGCTTCTAGATTGAACCTACTATGGTCAGGACATGAGATTTGGATCCAGAGACCAAGGTCAATGGCCAGGCTCTGACGTTAGCCAACTGTGACCTTGACCATGCCCTTCATTCTCAGCCAGACCAAGGTCAATGGCCAGGCTCTGACATTAGCCAGCTGTGACCTTGCCCACGCCCTTCACTCAGCCTCAGTGTTCATGTCTGCAGGGAGAGAAGCAGTGGTTAGATGAGGACCTGCAGAGACAGAGCCTGCCTCAAGGCCCAGCTCTGCCAGTTAACTATCTCCATGAAGGCTATTAGGGGCGGCCTCTGCCCCAGTCAGAGGCTATTCCAGCATTCTAGGTCGTGGAGCTGCTAAATTTGACTCTTCACTCACACTTTACATCCAGGTCGTCAGCAAATCCAGCAGAATCTGACCACTTTCTACACCCTCCTCACCCTGGTTTAAAGTCACCCCCGCCGTCTCTTGCCTGCTCTGCCCTTGAGGCAACAATCTCGTCTCAACAGAGCAGTCCAAGTGAGCCTGTTCAGACCGGAGGCAGATCATGTCCCTCTTCTCAGGACCCTCCTGTGGAAGCTGAATTTCCAGCCGCAGCCCCAGGTCCTGCACGATCCGGGCCCATCCACCTCCCTCCTGGCCGTCCCTGCAGTTCCCCTCACAGCAGATCATTCCTCCCGAGCGCCAGCTGTTCCTTCTGGCTAGAACCTTCTCCCCCTGCACCCTCATCTTCAAGTCTCAGGTTTCTCAGCGAGGCCTGCCCCGACCACCCTGTTCATCACCCCGCCTCCCTCCTCTCCTTCACCCTGCTTTATTTTTCCCCAGAACACGACTCTTCCTAATGTACAATATTACTCAGCTCGTTCAGTGTAGTATATCGCAATTCCTCGCCCCGCTCGCCCCACGCACACTCCCCAGGGGCGGGGCTTCTTGCTGCCTGGTCCCCTGTGCTCCTCGGGCCTAGCACAGCACCTGGCACACAGCAGGCTCTCGAGAAGTAGCTGCTGAGTGATGGCAGATGAAGGCTGGGTGAGCACCCTGCAAGGTGTTGTGTGGGTCAACTGTGATGGTGGCTGTTCCATCCACCGAGTTGTCTTCACTGGTCACCGTTGGACACTTCGTAGGGCCCCATCACCCCACTTAGGTTGAACTTGGCAGATGGAAGGGGCTCAGGACAGCTTTACCACTGGATGAACTCTCACTACTGACCCCACAGAGCTGAGTCCAACCCTTACAAATTGTGTGACACTGGGCAAGTTACATCATCTCTCTGGCCTCGGTCTCCTCATCTGTGAAATGGGCGTAACAACGGTACCTGCCTCATGTTGGGAGGATTTGAGTGAGGTCATGCATGTAATGTGCTCAGGGAAGTAGCTGGGTTGTGTCAGTGACTGTCAGCTTTGTGGTTCCACCTGACAGTTTCTCCATGAAGCTTTATAATGGAGGTAGGAATGCCGGTAGCTAGGGCCCAACTTGGTTCTAGGGCTTTAGCTCATAGCCAGGCCACCCGCACTAGGAAGGGTCTCAGCTGTAAGGAGGGAGACGGGCTGGCTCGGGAACAGAACTTACATTCAAGTCTTGACTTGGCCGCCTTCTTAACGTCCTTTGGGAAAAGTCTCATCATCTTTCTGAGCCTCAATTTCCCCATCTGTAAAATGGAACAGTAATAACGACCTCCCAGAATGGTCGAGACTTAAATAAGACCCCACGTGCCAATGCTTATTTATTCAGTTTTCTATTTATATACCTCTCAGTCAAAAAGTCTATTTGAAGCACTTATCAAAATACGTGAAGATAAGATAAAAAGCAATCGGGCCAAGAAGATGAGTTTAAAAAAAATACCAGCAGCCATGAGTGAAGGTGTCCCAGAAAACGTGGTTTGTGAGGCACTGACTCGTTCTGTGCTAATCGCCATGTACTTTTGAGCTTCCTAGCAGCCCAAGTGATGAGGGACACATGCTCAGTTCCATAATTCTCGGCAGCAAGCCAGGCTGGGGCCTTATGAAGGGGCCTCATGCCCCAGTGGGTCAGAGGGAGATCTCAAGCCTTGGCGAGTCTGTCCTCCAAAGGGCACACCTGGCTGGATGTAACCAGATTCTGAAAGCCAGCCTGGCTGGGGCAACTGCGTCATTGTGACCACAGCGGGGTCACAGGGGCCCCTTTGAGCCAAGCAGCATGTTTACTCACCTCCTTGAGTTTCCATTACCTGCTCAGGCTTTTGTCAGCTGCTGCCAGGGGATTTAGTCTGAGCGTCAGGCCTGGTCCTGCCCTGCCCTCCGCAGCTCACAGGCCAGTTCAGTCCAACCAGGGCAAGGCTTGGAGTGCGCCCCACAGATACATGTTCCAGTAGGGAAAGACGTTCTGCCGGAGGAATCAGGGCTGCCTTACCAGGGCCTGAAATCCTCAGGTGGGTCACTCTGGAGGCTTCTGCCATGCTGACCTCAGTTTGCAATTGCCTTATGCCTGGCCCCTGCTATGGCAACAATTCTTACCCGCCTGCCTTTATAGGGCCTCGCCCTATGGCCCCTCCACTCACCTTGCTGGCCTGTCTGCCTGGTCTCGCTTTGCCAGAGCAGGGCTGGAATCTGCTGTGGAGCCCAGAAGACCCACTTCAAAATGCTGCCAAGGAGCAGATTCTCTCTCCCACCTTCCCAAATGCAAGTGGAGACCAGCCCCACCTGTGCCCTGGGACAGCTGACATTCAGCAGAGGTCAGGTCTCCACTCCTGATTGTCATGCCTGCCTGCAGTCAGCTGTGCATAGCCACCTGTGGGCAGGCTGCAGGAGGGTCAGGCATTTGAACTGAAAGTCGTAGAACGTCTTGGACCTGATAGCATTAGTACCACCCTAGCCGGCTGAGCTGGTGACACAACTGCTGTTGGCTAGCTTGCTCAGGACTCCTCGCCAAGGTGAGGCCAGGAAGGGCACGTAGCAAGCCGCTCAGGTTCACGGCCCAGCTTTGTAACTTTGAGCAGGTCCCTGAAGCCCCTTGATTTCCTCCTTTATAAAATGAAAGGGTTGGAGGAAATGGCCCTTAAAATTTGTTCTAGATCAAACATGATTCTGTGCCTTCCGACCATGTAGGTTGGAGCCTTGCAGCCTTGAGCACTGAAGCAGATGAAAGTTTATTGAGCACCCACTGCACACCAAGAACTCTGTACCCATTTCACACGTATAGAAATGGGTTCAGAATGGTGAGGAGCCTTGCTTAAGTTCGCAGTAGTTTGAAGCCAAGAATATATCTCTCCACCGTATCGTGCTGTCCTGAGAGTTAGAAATGAAAAGGGAGAGTATGGAAGGAGGGCACTCAAATGACCCAGAGAAGTAAAGAGAAGCCCCAGGAAGGCACATTTAAGGGAAAGAATGTTCCGGGTGGAAGAACAGTACCCCACTCACAGGGATCCATGGAAAGGGAATCGAAGACACCAGATGCCAGATGCCAGGTCTCCGTCTCGGCTCTTCCTGTGACTTGGTGGGTGACCCCAAGCAAGTCACTGGTCCGACTCAGCCAAATGGGTCTAATTTCCTGGCCTGTCTATCTGCCTCCCTCCGCTCAAAGGCAAACTGAGCTGGATGGTTACAGTCAGAGTGCTCTCTCTTGCTGCACAGGTTCACGCATGAGACAAACGGCGCATCCAAATAAAGCGTGGAGTTTGATGAATAGTGATGTGCCCACTTCAGCTTCTAGTTGTGACAAGTGTACCATGGTGATGTAAGACGTGAACAGTGGGGGAGACTGGGAGAGGGGTGCAAGGGAACCCTTTGTACTGTCTTTGCAACTTTTCTGATAAACTACAAATTACCTAAAACAGAAAGTCTATTTAAATTGTTTTTAAAAAATGTGAGGCTTTCCACAGCCATAAATGAACCGATAAATTAGACCGTGTAAGAAAATAGAGAATGGTTATATTCATGAATCACTCATGAATACAGTGATCCATTCAAAATAACCATGGAATATTGTGTGGGATTTAAAAAGAAATGGTAGATTTATTTCTACTAATCTGAAAATTTCTTTAATCTAGCATTGATTGAGAAAAACAATTTGATTGGACTTAGTGTCCAATATAATATTTATGAAAAGTATTAAACCAAGAACAGAAAAATTGCATATAAAACCAGTGATACACCTCAAACAGATCAAACTGTTTACGCCTGGATCAGTCAAGTGCAAAGCTTAGGGTAATAGGGAAACTTTTAGTTTTATTTTTTATGTTAGAATTAAATGTCATTTCTTGAGACCTGTAAATTTTTTTCATTGAATTTTTTCGGTGAAAAGGTAGTCAAAAGATCCGTAAATCTTGTGTCCCTATACACAAAAAAGGTAGACAGAAAGAAGAAACGAACGAACAAGAACAGCGCTCTGGGCAGTACCGGAAAGGGACCTCACATCTGTAGCCTGCTCTCCCCATCCCTTGGAGCTTCTAAGCCCCTGGGGCAGGTTCTGCACTGCAAAGTTGAGCTTTTCCCCAAGATGTTTTTTGTTCCTGGAGCAAAGCCTAGCAATGCAGCTGGTATGGTCGGGATTGGGTGGGCCAGGTGGAGGAGCTGGCTGCAGAGGCGGAATGTGTGGTGACTCGGTCTCTGGGGGTAAAGGCTATGGGTGGTTCTAAGCAAGGGGGGGAGTTTCCTTGATGGTGGAGCTTCCAGGGGTACTGGGTACAGCAAGTTGGACTCAGAGGCTTGGCTCCTATGAGGCAGGAGGTGACTTCATGCAGGGCCACCAGCAACTGGCCAGGACGTTCACAAACATGGTGGCGGCAAAGGACTTCTCAGGTCCTAGAAGGGCCTCAGACTCACCTCACGCAGGAATGCAGGCTCTTGACTCTGCTCTCTCTCTCTTTCCTGCAGGATAAAGATGAGACGCTACAAGCTCTTTCTCATGTTCTGTATGGCCGGCCTGTGCCTCATCTCCTTCCTGCACTTCTTTAAGACCCTGTCCTATGTCACCTTCCCCCGAGAACTGGCCTCCCTCAGTCCTAACCTCGTGTCCAGCTTCTTCTGGAACAATGCCCCCGTCACCCCCCAGGCTAGCCCGGAGCCTGGGAGCCCCGACCTGTTGCGTACCCCACTCTATTCCCACTCGCCCCTGCTCCAGCCACTGTCACCAAGCAAGGCCACCGAAGAACTCCACCGGATGGACTTTGTGTTGCCCGAGGACACCACCGAGTATTTCGTCCGCACCAAAGCAGGTGGTGTCTGCTTCAAACCAGGTACCAAGATGCTGGAGAAGCCCCCATCCGGGCGGCCAGAGGAGAAGGCAGATGCAGGCGACGGCTCATCCGCCAGGGGCCCGTCCCGGCACCTGCTGAGCAACCGTGAGCGCTCCGGAGGCCGGGGCGCCCGGCGCAAGTGGGTGGAGTGCGTGTGCCTCCCGGGCTGGCACGGGCCCAGCTGCGGCGTGCCCACCGTGGTGCAGTACTCCAACCTGCCCACCAAGGAACGCCTGGTGCCCAGGGAGGTGCCGCGGCGGGTCATCAATGCCATCAACATCAACCACGAGTTCGACTTGCTGGACGTGCGCTTCCACGAGCTGGGCGACGTGGTGGACGCCTTCGTGGTGTGCGAGTCCAACTTCACGGCCTACGGGGAGCCGCGGCCGCTCAAGTTCCGGGAGATGCTGACCAACGGCACGTTCGAGTACATCCGGCACAAGGTGCTTTACGTCTTCCTGGACCACTTTCCCCCCGGCGGGCGGCAGGACGGCTGGATCGCCGACGACTACCTGCGCACCTTCCTGACGCAGGACGGCGTGGCGCGGCTGCGCAACCTGCGGCCCGACGACGTCTTCATCATCGACGACGCCGACGAGATCCCCGCGCGCGACGGCGTGCTCTTCCTCAAGCTCTACGACGGCTGGACCGAGCCCTTCGCCTTCCACATGCGCAAGTCGCTCTACGGCTTCTTCTGGAAGCAGCCGGGCACCCTGGAGGTGGTGTCGGGCTGCACGGTGGACATGCTGCAGTCGGTGTACGGGCTGGACGGCATCCGCCTGCGCCGCCGCCAGTACTACACCATGCCCAACTTCCGGCACTACGAGAACCGCACCGGCCACATCCTGGTGCAGTGGTCCCTGGGCAGCCCCCTGCACTTCGCCGGCTGGCACTGCTCCTGGTGCTTCACGCCCGAGGGCATCTACTTCAAGCTCGTGTCCGCCCAGAATGGCGACTTCCCCCGCTGGGGTGACTACGAGGACAAGCGGGACCTCAACTACATCCGGAGCTTGATCCGCACCGGGGGCTGGTTCGACGGCACACAGCAGGAGTACCCGCCGGCCGACCCCAGCGAACACATGTATGCCCCTAAGTACCTGCTCCAGAACTACGACCAGTTCCGCTACCTGCTGGACAACCCTTACCAGGAGCCCAAGAGCACGGCAGCAGGTGGGCGGCGGAACAAAGGTCTTGAGGGGAGGCCACCCACCAGGGCCAAGTTGGAGGTGGTGGAAGGCTGAGGCGGCGTGATCTTACAGGGCCAGCGGCAGAGCGCAGGGCGGCTGCCCCCTTCTCTTACCTTCCTGCCTCCTTCTGCCCTCTGGGGGTTCTTAAGAGGACCAGGAGTAGGTGGGTGGGGGAGTCCTGCCCACTCAAACTTTTGTGAATCGTGCGGTCAGGCCTGTGAGCTCAAGAAACATCCTTCCTGGTCAGGAGAGGGGAGCCTGGCCCCCTCCGCCCACCATGAGTGCTGTGGCCAGGAGGTGCCAGCGAGAGTGCATGATGGTTACTGGGTAGCAGGGGGGGGGCGGGCAGGGTGGGGAAGGGAGCTGCAGGAACTCTCAGAGTGGCCATGGGGGAGCTGTGGCCCCCTGGGGAGAAGCCTACTGATTGGCCTCCTGGGGTTTGGACCTGCAGCGGGAAGGGGGCATGCCAAGGTCCAGGGGCTCTGTAAATAGATACTTTTGGGTCCAGGAGGAAGAGGGGACACTAAGATAGGAGGCAATGAAAAACAGCATCCAGCTGGGAGGAAGCACAGTGTCCTCAGAAGTGCTGGGCCAGAGGAAGCTGAGAGCTCCACTCACCTGCCCCACAGGATACCTGTGCTCCTCAGACCCGCCTGAGCTGACATAGGTGGGGGGCCCAATGAAGCCTGGGGAGTCTTCCTTTTAGTTCTGAACCTGGCCTTGATTTTCCTTCTTTTTATATTGCTATCTTGTGGGCTGCCCACTCAGTCCCCGCAAGGCCAGGAGCCCAGTTCTCAGGGTGGGATGGAACCATCGGTCATCCTAGTAGTCAGACCTGGGGGCACCCCGTCACCCCTTCCCTCTGGGATCCACAACCCCAGCTCTCCATGGTCTCAGGTGGAGTTACCCTTGTGCCCTTCTTTGGTACTGGCTAGGGGCCAGGAAGGGGACACAAGGCTGCCCTGAGCCCAAGAGGGACTTTAGGGCCAGTTGTATGTCATCTCATTCCTTTTAGTTTGCCTCATGGGGGCAGGAGATGTATTCATTAGAGTAGATGTATTTTAAGCTGCTGTAATTGAGATCCCGAAATACAGTGGTTTGAGCAAGACACAGCTTGTTACTAACTTAATTGTCTGGAGGGAGATGGTCTGGATCGCGTAGGGCAGCTCTGCTTTCCTCTTACACACTTTCCAATTCTGGTTAGAGTGGTTGCTCCAGCTCCCACCATCACATGTGCATCCAAGCCTAGGGGAAGCAGCGAAGGGCAAGCGAGCACACACCCTTTTCTGTTAAGGGCATGAGCCAGAGATAACACAGTCATTCTGATCGTATCTTGCTAGCCAGGACTTGGTCACATGGCCATAAGCAACTCAAGGGAAGCTGAGCTGCCACGTGCCCAGCTCGGGAGTTCTCTTATTAAAGGAAGAAAGAGAGGGTGGGTACAGGGACAAGGAGGAGCATCTCTGGCATAGGGGGAGGGAGAGATGGTAGAAATGACTGTTGCAGTTGTAGGATCCTGCGCTCATCTTTGGAGCTGCTGGAAAACAACCTGTTCTGGCCCCCTCACTGCCAGCCCAGGGCTGGGGTGCAGTGAGACCCTGCAGTTATGCAAAGGGTGAGATACCCACTCCCTGAGGCCCTATTGGATGCTCACCCAGTGATGCCAGGATGCAGAGGCTGCCTATAGAATGGTACATGTTTGTGCGTGTGTGTGTATTTATGGGCATGGGTGCATGCTTGTGTGTACTTGTACATGTCTGTGTCATTGTGTCCCTGTACATAGATGCTTGTGTGTGGATGTGGGAGCAGGGCCCAGGCCTCCCATTCCCCAGGACCTAGAGCCTGTGGCCACACCTTCTGCACGTCCCCAAAATGACTGAGGCAGGAAGCCCTTGGGGAGCCTGGAAAGCAAGGTTCATG
The DNA here is from genome assembly GCF_000151845.1 of Pteropus vampyrus. Classification (NCBI taxonomy): domain Eukaryota; kingdom Metazoa; phylum Chordata; class Mammalia; order Chiroptera; family Pteropodidae; genus Pteropus; species Pteropus vampyrus. The sequence continues at coordinate 3,301,688 of NW_011888926.1, read as the reverse complement.
GGGATGCGGGGTCCATCTGTCTGTCTGTCTTTCAGTCCAAAGGATGAGAATCCTGACCTGAGGGCTGTACAGCTGAGAGCCCACTACCTCCCAGACATATCCTTCTACCTTGTGCCCTTCAGCCTTCAGCAGGGACTTTCTCTGGGTGTCTCCTGATGGGCCAGAAGAGGAGGGTGTCCCCTTTGCCACAAGCTCTGTTTGGGCAAATGCCTGGTGTGGGCATTGTCTGGGGAGCTGGCTGAGGAGCAGCCTCTGGTGGGCAGGCATGAAGCAGGCTGAGGGCGCTCTATTGCCCCCATTCTCTGTCTAGAGGGTGCCCCAAGGGAACCCCACCCTTGGAGTTATAGCAACCCCCCTCTCTGGTCCCTGTTGGGGCTGAGAAGTGGCTCAAGAGGTCAGCCACCACTGTTCATCCCTGGATGGGCAGTCTCTGAGGGGTCCTGAATTGTGCCTGAGCCCAGCCCAGGGCCTCCGTCCTTGCTGGCTTCCTTACCTCATGCCCCTGGCACCCTCCTGCTGCTTCCCATGCTGGCCTCCAGTTCACCAGCTCAGGGGCGGGGGAAGGAAGAAGGCAGGAGCTCAGACCTGCCAAGCCCCACACCCAGGAGGGCATGTTCATGGTCACTGACAAGTGGAGGCCTGGCCATTGCGTGGAGATGACAGATGACAGCTATCAGAGGTGTGTGTGGGGGGCAAGGCACGGAGTTGAAGAGTTTCACATAATCACACCATACACTGGGAATTTGGGGGGGGCATGGAAGCCCTGAGCCACTCCCCCAATATGAAGGTAAACCAAACTGTGAATGTGAATGCTGGTGCACCACTGGCCCTGTCACCATATCCAGATTCCTTTTCCTGGGAACACCAGCCTTATGACCTGTAGACTCAAGGAGGCCCAGCTTACCCACGGGTCACATCGGTTCCCAGGGGCAGGCGTGGGAGAGCTTTGGGGGCAAAGTGACAGTTGAGGTGGGAGACAGGACTTGCCCAAGCAGAAGGCAGGGCCCTGGGAAATGTATAATTTAAGGACACCAATAATAATAGTATTATTTTTTTTGTAAGGGAAAATCAATATGTACATTCTGAAATCATTTTCTCTGTAAATGGTTGGATTTCATTTCACCCTTAAAGGGATGCTTAAAGGAGAAGATAATATTAATAATAAAAACAGCTACAAAGTCTGCAGGGTTTGCGTGTGTGACTGATTTGGGGTGCTCTGGGGTGGGGTATGGAGGGGTGCGAGTGAGTGGTTGTGGTCTTGCTCAAGCCACCCTCACTATTGAGTGCTGGGTCAATGGAGTATCAACCTTTCCCACAACCCGAGGGCTGGTATGGAGGGGGTGCAGTTACCTCCACCAGCACCAGGGGGCATCCTTCCTTCCCACCGGTGGAAACGTGCTTGGAAAGGGAAGGTACTGGACTGGACTGGCATCCGGGGAAGGAGAAGCGGGAATGGGAATGGCAACACCCATCCTCCCCAGTCGGGCGGGAAGCTCCCTGGGGATCCAGATGAAGGCCTTGGTGCCTCTGCCGCGAGGGGAGCAACTCTCCTACAGCTGTGCTCTTGGGGCATCGAGACCAACGTGCCCGCCTCAGTTGTTTCCTCCCTGCACCCGTCATGTCCTAAGGTCACACAGCCATTTGATGGCAGAACAGGGTTGGGCTGGACCTGGATTTACAGCACGGGTCCTGTCACCAACCCTCTGGGGCAGGTGAGGACGGCAGGCTCCAGCAATGGTCATCTCTCTCCCGTGGAGCTGACTTTGGACTTATGCCGTGATGACACCTGGGGCCCTGGAACGTGGGGTGCTTCCTGGAGGCTTCCTTGGAGACCCATGGATACTGGCATTGTCCTGGGAAGAGGACGTTCTGGATATTTTCTAAGGCGAGTCTCAGAGATGGTGGGAGTGGGCGCTTGAACTTGCCTTGGTCCCCCGTGGTATGGCTGTGCAGGCTCTGTGTAGGGAAGCTGAGGACAGACGGGAATGAGCAACCACAGTGCTGGTGGACAGCAGGGGCTGATGTCTCCTGGGCACCCAGAAGGTGCCAAGCACTTTACATACAGTTGGTGACGGTAGGAAGAAGACACAACCTTCTTGTGATTTGTAGGAGACAGAGAATTTCCTAATTCCAGTTTACCAGTTCACTGTGACCACTTCTTGGGGCAGAGGCTCTGGGGGTGCTCAGTTCTATAAAGCTCTTAAAGGGTCCCCTTGATTGCCAGCACTTAAAGCAATCTGATTAGGATGCTTAGGAAGCAATTTTGTTTTTGTAAATAGAGTTCGTCTCTCAGGAAGCGCGCATGCTGATGCAGCTAAGCACGTGACCCCGACTGGTGACAATTAGTCCTTCTGTTCTGACATGCACCTGTCCCACCCACCATATCCGTGCCACCCCTTTTGCCACTACTTGCCTTTCAACTCAATCCTACACTCAATTACTGACTGTCTACTGGGCAACAGGCCTGAGGAAGATGTAGAAACAGACGAGACATTTTCTGCCCCCTAGGAGCTCAAAATGGATTGAGAGTAGGACAGGCTCTGCCAGGCGGTGTCGTCAATACCCTTAGAGGTTACCTCGGTGCTACTGATGTTGGGGCCAGATGATTCTTTGGTGGGGGGCTGTACTATGCATCGTAGGGTGTTTAACAGCATCCCTGGCCTCTACCCACTAGAAGCCAGTAGCATCCGCTCCCCCAAGCGTGGCACTCAGCCATGTCTCCAGACATTACTAAATGTCCCCTGGGGTGCAAAATCACCCAGGTTAAGAAGCACAGGAGTAGGGATACACAACTGTTGAGCATCTACTGTGTACACGCTGGGCACTTGGCACACATTACCTCCTGTAATCCTATACGGTAGATGGTAGTAGTTATTGGAGGCTCAGCTTGTCTCCTGCGGAATTTAATGGTATTTGGGGAGAAAGGGAGGTTCCTCCCACTTTTCCAGCCTGGGAGATTGGAGGTGGGGAGACTAGGATTTAGAGGGATTAAGGGGAGAAATTGCTCAAATGCACACAGCTCCCAGGCAGGATTTAGGACCAGGGTCTCCGCCACCCTTCTCATGGTGCTGCACTGCCTCCTCGTGGAGGGCGAGGCACGTCGGCCACCGGCAGCCACGCTTCCCACATCTCCTTTCCTCCCTCTGTCTTTCTTCTCACTGAGTGCCACAGCGGACTTGAGGCAGCTTGTACAAACGCATGCCGCAGATTGGAAAAGCAAATGGACAAGAATTAGAATCACGGAAAATTCTAGTTAGAAAAGAAAACCAAGCCCAGAAAACACACGAAATGATGACTGCGATGCCAGGGGAACATCGAAGTGTTGAGGGCACGCAGAGGAAAGGGGCACGTTCTCTTCTCCGCTTTTACAGATGGATGAAGAAATGAAGTTTCTCGAATCTGCACGGGAGGTGGCAGCGCTTTGAGGTGAGCACGGACGGAGCGCACTTCGGGCGCATCTGTCTTGTCGCCAGGGCGTGTCTTCCTCAGTTTCGTGTCCCCACCACTCTGCCCAGGGACCAGCAGCGCTCACTGAATCCTGCTGCGTGGTACTGACATGACGTGCACATAATAGCTCACCCTTCCTTGGGCAACTTGTCCCCAGGCCTCCAACCTGTGTTATTAGTGGTAGCAATAGATGTGGATATCCACCCCGCCAGCGTGTCCCCAAACAGTTGGATCCCAAAGACCGCTGCGCCCTGCCAGACCAGGGCAGCCACCTTTCATCGCTGGGGTCCACTCACCCCCTCCATCTCGCCGAGGGCAGAGGCTCACCCGCTCGTGCATCAGTAGCAGGCTGAGCCAGGCAGTGTCA
>NW_011888926.1:3263939-3295624 GCF_000151845.1 Pteropus vampyrus | reverse complement strand
GTGGGGTCTGGGGTGAGCTGGGGAGCTCGCGCTCTGTCCAAAAGTGGTGGCTGTTCCCCAGCATAGTTGGAGAGTCCAGCGCTGCCAGATCTTCTGAATATCTAAGCGAGCCTTGAAAACTTTTTTTTTTTCCCCTAATTGTTTGGGACTTACAAAGCTCTTTATGGAGCAAGAAAAACACTTCTTGGTCCAGTCCAGCATGTAGTCCTCCAGTTTGTCCCTTGAGGATGAAGAGGTGGAGGCTGTTATCAGCCTGAACGGTGCCGCCTCATCTGTAAAATGGGTACATTGATACCCAGCCGTCACAGGATCGTAGTAGGAATCAATGAGGATAGAGAATGCGAGAGGAAACCAAGTAACGGTCACTGAGCGATTACTCTGGGCTGGGCACTGTGCTCAGCCTTCCTACGCTTCTAAGTCTGAAACTCACAGAGGTTGCACAGGTGGGAAGTGGAGATGCTGGCATCTGAGCCTGCGCATCTGCTAATCCTTGGCTCCCAACTCCTGCTGTCTGGCAAAGGAAGGGTATTCAACAAACAAGCTTACATTCCCTTCTTCCTTTTCAACATCCCCTGGCACGACGTGGGCAGCAAAGATTTCACTCACTTGAAATCTCACTCCCGTCCAGGGATATCAGATTTTAGTCTGGCAAATACAAGATCGATACATCTGATTACGGCAAGCCCCATTATGAGGGAGGCGCCTCCCTCTGAGAATGATTTCCAGATCCCTGGCCGGCTTACATCCCAGTGCTTGGCTGATCCGGTTACAGCCAACTTCTCCATCAGCCAGGTAATTATAGGGTCTGTACTCTCATTCCACTTGGGGCCTCCCCAGGGAGGGCTGGGGAGGTGGAGGTGGGCTGGACTGAGCTTTCTGTCTTGTCATCTGGTAGCAATTTCCCTCTAATTCAGGGCAACAAACATTTATAGAGGGGCTCAATTTTATAGGGCATCCTACTGGGCAAAGTAAAGGGGACGAGACTGGTAAAATGCAGACCGCAGGGCACTCGCCCTCTCTGCCTTCTGGAGGGCAGCCTCAGGCCTCCCTGCCCTTCTCCCTCACACATAAAGGGGCGCCTGGCCCGCTCTCTCACTCTCCGCTCCATCTCTTCTGTGACCTCACTCATGGGATGGCGCCTTCCTTCCCCTCCCCAGGGCTAGAACAAGTACCAGTCAATCCCCAAACCCCAGCCACCCCAACCCAACACAATCCCTCAAACTATTTTCCCCTCGAAATATCCTCTCATCTCGCCCTCTCTCTTCTCAGCAAAATCACTGTCTCCTTCCCACTTCCCATTTACTCTTCAATCCTTGTCCTCACAGGGCTGCGATGGCAGGGGCTGGTATATGCGAGTGCTGGCACATATAAAGAGCTCAATGAGTCTTAGCTCTTACTGTCCACTGATGACTCTCTCAAGGGATACTGCAGTGGCCCGGGGACTGATCTCCTGTAAGTCTCAGCTCGCCAGTCTAGTCCCTATAAAGCGGTCTGGCTTCTCTTTCCAAGATGCACGTCTGATCACAGCGGGGACTTCCCGCTGCTGTTGGATCAGGGCCAAATTCCCCGCTGTGGTCTGCTGGGCCCTGCCTTTCTCACCAGTCTCCTCATGGGCCTCTTTTCTTGAATTCTCTGGGCTCCAGTCTTTGAAGTCTTCAATGGGCCATGACCCCATCCTCTGCTTGGACTACTCTTGCTCCTGTTCCATCACCTGGTGAGCTCCCTAAGACCTCAGCCATCGTTATAATTCTCATTGCAGAAATCCACTTGACTTGCTTATCTCTCCCCCATGTTAGTGAGCATGAGTCTACTTCAAGGCCTGATTGCTTAGGTACTTTAATGAATCCCCATTTCCAAGTATGGAAACCAAGGCCCAGCGAGGTTGAGAACCTTGTTGAAGGTTCTCCAGCCTCCGGCCATCGGGAAGCAGAGCTGGAATTCAAACCTAGGACTGACTCCAGACTAACGGTGCCGGTGCGTTAGCCTGAAGCACGCCTTGCTGGCTATCGCTTCCTCCCTGGGCTACCTCAGGATGCTCGCCTGTCCAGCCTCATGTCTCACCCTGGCGCCTCCACGCCGGTGCTAAAGCCAGGTGGTGCCCACCGCCCTACACTGGGTCACAGGCTCTTCTGGTTCCCACAGCACCTGCGAAGGCTTCTCTCCTAGAACCTATCTGTGTACTTGTCTGTCCCCTCCCTCGACTCTGGTCTTCTTGAGGACAGGAACTGTGTGTTTTATTTCTCCATTTCTGTCTCTAGTCCTGGCTCATACTAGGTGCTTGCGAAATAGTGAACGAGTGACTGACTACTTGGTTAATACATTGGGAATGATGTATTGGTTCTCATGGGTCATTCAGCAAAAATGTTTTGTCCATTTTTGTGTAATTCACAGATGAAGAAACCGAGGCACCCAAAGCTTAAATCATTCGCCCTAAGCTTACCACGACCCCTTTCAAATTAGACTGGACTTGACCAGCCTGACTCAGGGGAAATGATCCATTTCTCCCAAGCCCTCTATCTTTCTGGAAAATGTTAATGAATTAATTAACTCCATAATTTAATGCCTACTATGTATGAGTCACTGTTCTGTTGAACAAGTACTTCCCTCTTACCCTTGAAGCCATTGCCATCATCCACATGTGAGACCAGGGATTACGTTATAATTCTCATTGCAGAAATCCACTTGATGAGACCAGGGAAAACTGCAACATCGATCAGAGAGATCCCAGAAGGCCCCTGGTCTTGACAAACCCGGCAGAGCCTTGAGCTTTGGGTCACTGCCCTTTGCTGGGGTCTGGGCCTACAAAGTCTCCGCTGATCCATGTGGGAGCCAGATGCCTGCCCCAGTGCCCTTTCCTCCTCTGTCCCCTGTTGCCACTGAAGCATTGGAAGCAGGAGGAGCCTTGGGATTCCGGAAGTAAAGAGAAAACCCTGGAAAGCAAGAAGAGTCTGGGGGAGCTGACCTGAAGGGCAGATCCCCAAGGGACCTCCCTCCTTTCTTCCTAGAAATAATATTTTATAGAACAGCAGGGTCAAGAGGGATACGAAAGGTCACCGGGGCTTCCGGCTGGAAATGTCGCCATTTAGATTTTTTTGGGTCACGAAATTATTTCTTTAAAGAGCAAAGTAGGGCAGCCTAGAAGAGTGACAGGAACGCATTTCATTTTGGCGTTAGATACACTCCGATTCCACTGCAAGCTTCTCCGCTGTCTAGCTCAATGTCTTAGAGAAATTATCCAGCCTCTCTCGGTCTTGTTTTTCTCATCTAAAAAATCAGATAGGGGCTCAGACCAGGGAGGTGACAGTGAGGAGAGGAATGGTCAGATCCTGGAAGTATTTGGGGGTAGAGCCACCAGAAGACTAAGACTTGATCTCTGTTCCCTGCAATGCCCATGGCAGTGCTTTGCACATTAGAGCCCTTCAAGGATTTGTCGCATCCAAGGATTTGTTGAATGGATGGGCGACTACTCCATAAATCCCCACTACTCTTGCTAGGTACATTTTAATCCTCACAACAGTCCCAGACTGAGAGAGATTAGGAAACTTGCCAGAGGGCAGCTGTCCTCAAGTGGTGGAACTAAAATTGGGAGCCAACTGTGCCTGACTCCAAAGCCCAATGTTACTTAGCTTCACTCAACGCTGGGCACCCAGTGAGGCACAGAGGGGAGGGGACCTTACAGCCTCAGTAAGACATGGCTCCTGCCCTCAAATCTGGTGAGAGACAGAGAAACCAGTATACAAATTTAAAAGCAGTGTCTGGCGAATAACAGGTGCCAATAAATACGTTTTATCTTCGACTGGCTTAAGAGTCTTAACACTTTGCAGATATTTCTGTGGGGCCCAAAGGAGGCACCTAAGTTTGTTGGATGAAGGGCAAGGAAGAGACTGGAAAAGACTTCAGGAGGCGACATTTTGGGTGGACCTTGAAGAATAGGAGTTTGCCAAAAGCCAAGAGGCTTGGGAACCGGGAACAGCATGAAAGAATGAAAAGAAAGCTATCTGAGAAAATGGGCTTGGAAGAGTTTTGAAAAGTCACGGTGGGGAATATTATTAGTGTTAGTATTACCCCAGGTACCCCATGGCGCCAGCCCGAGATCAGCAGACTAGGGTGTCTGCCTTGACCCCCCGCCACGGGTCTGGCAGCCGACGCCCCGCTCCGCGTTCTCGTACTCTCCGGGTTTGTGTTCACCTCACCTCAGCCCTCCAGGGGGCGGGGCCGGAACGCTCTCTTAAGGACCATTCCCTAGGTGACGTCACTGCGGAGGCGGGGCTCAGGACTGTGGGCAGGGCCCGCTCGAGGGGGCGTGGCCCCACGAAGCTAGTAGCCCCGCCCCAAGCGAGGCCTTGGCCGGAAGTCCTCCCGCCTCCGCTCGCCTCCATGCTCCCTTCAGTCCCTCCTCTTAACTCCGCGCACAAGGTCATGTCCCGGAAGTGAAGGGGCCATGTTGATGGGTGACCCCGGGATAGGTACCCGGCGAGAGGCGAATCCGAAGAAGTGGTAGCGCGCAGTCCGTGGGTGAGTGAGGGGAGGAATAAGGGCCTGTGGCCGGGGGCTGGGGCTCACTGAGCCTCCTCTCCGGGCTACGGCCGGCGCCTGCCATCCGACCCGGGGCTCCCGGCCGGAACTACCGGCCTGGCCGCCGGGGGTCTCACCCTAGTCCTCCCTGGACGTTTTCTTGCAAGGCCGCTCCGTGACTCCGCCCCAGACTCCAGAGGCCTCCCGGGGCCCCCGAGCTGACCTGTCCCAGGCTCGGGGTCTCTCCACCGCGACTCGGCCCGGCCTCCCCCAGGGTCCAGGGAGGAATTGGGGACCCGTCGGGGCTCAGCCGCCAACTCACCGAGAGACCTTGTAGTAACAGCCCTCGCGTGACAGTCGCCTCCTACCTCATAAAGCACTTTTTCTGTTAATTTTCCGGATTTATCTCTCCTACTCCGGGAGGCCCTTGGGGCCGAGCGGAGCTGTAATACAATTGAGGAAAAAGGGACAGGGACAGTGGCTTGCTCAAGTTCGCACAGGAAGTTAGCAAGGCCAGAGGCTGATGACTAGCTGACTTCGGGCCCACAGTACAGATCACTTTACCAGTCCAGTACCTACCCTACTTAGTCTCATTCCTTTATTTCTGAAACCGGAGTGATCTTTTCTTCCAGGTAGGACGTGAGGATTCGCTTTTTCATTCAGCTTATTTTTTGAGTTCCTGGTATTTGACAGGCGCTGTGCTGGGAAAGTTTGTAGAGCACCCAGAAGTGGCCGTACACATGGTAAGGCCCCAGCAAGTGGTATCTATTCTTACAGAGGCAGTCAAAATTGGGGTCAGGAGTTCAGCCCTCCTTTACAGTTGTGTGACATGGGCAAGTGACTTCCCAAAGGGGGGCTAATGATGGCACTGAGATTTTCGACAGAATGAGATGAGTTGTTATGTGGGACTTGCGTGGTATATTGTAAACAGTGTTCAGTATTGTTCTTACGAGCCTTGACCACTTTGTAGGTTCTGTACTTGTGTAAGCGTTTATTGTTACTAAAGGAGGATGGTAGCAGTTTATGTGGAACTAAATTTAATATTTATTGAGCACTTACAAACCGTGCTAGGTGGCACTAATAAGCCCTCTTCCAGATAGAGTGCTTAGTATGTGCCAAGTGCTGTTCTAAACATGTTCATATACATTAACTCATTTAATCCTTATGCCAACCATATGGGCAGAATACAGTTTTAATCCTCATTTTACAGATGAGAAACTGAGGTAAGCACCGAGGGGTTAAGAAACTTGCCCAAGGTAATCAGCTCATTAGTGGTGCTGCCAGGATTCGAATATGGCTGAGAGTCTTTGTCTGTCAGCCACTCTAGACCACCCCTTGTGGGGAAATTCTGTTTTAGGTGCTTTACGTGCATCATCTCACACAGTTCTCAAAATAACCCTGTGTAGTAGGTAATGTTAACTGAATATCTCCATTTTACAAGTGAGGGAGCTGATGCTTAGAGGGATAAGTACTTTGCCCAAAGTCATATGGCAGGCAAGTGGGAACGAAGCCCAGGCAGTACAGCTTCTAAGCCCTGGCCCTTGTACTTTCTCGAAAGGGAGGCGATGAAGAGGCTGGGGTCTCTGAGACCTAGAATAAGAATTTTAGATAGTCTTTATAGGCCCTTTTGTCACTAATTCTGATTCTAGGCTTCTTTTTTTTTTTCCCTTCTGCTTATAGCTTGACACCCGGCCCCTGCCAGTCCCCCATGGCCCCATGGAGCCGAGAGGCGGTGCTGAGTCTCTACCGGGCTCTGCTGCGCCAAGGCCGAGAGCTTCGCTACACTGATCGGGACTTCTACCTTGCCTCCATCCGTCGTGAGTTCCGGAAAAATCAGAAGCTAGAGGATCCTGAGGCCCGGGAGAGACAGCTGGAAAAGGGCCTGGTCTTCCTCCACAGCAAACTGGGGGGGATCATTTAGGATCCTCTCCATCCTAATTCCAAGGAAAAGAAGACAGAGGTGCCTTCTGTACACACTCCCACTCTCTCCCACCCCCACCTCACAGATGCAGTAAGAAGCCTCAGGTAGGTAGACCCTTGTACCTACAGGTTTCATTTCCAATTCAGGGGACGAGGAGAGGGAGACCCTTTTAGCGACCAAAGTCCTTTAGTCATTGGAAATCAGTGGAGGAACCATAGACATATTAACAGAAGTATGTTCCCTTATTGTGTTTCAAGTCCCTCCAGAACAGGATTGTTATCACCATCTTATTTCAAATAGAGCATTTTACACATGAAAATGTTAGGAAAAACGTTTCGGTTCCAGGCCAGCTCATTCCTCAGTGCATTTAGTTATCTTGTGGGTTAGATCACGTTCCCCACAACATAACTACACTGTTACAACACAATCTGTAAAGCAAAGTATAGTGTACAGATGTCAGAGGACGTTGTCTGGTCCTGTTGCTAATAGCTGTGAGATTTAGGGCAGATCACTAAACCTTTCCAGGCCTCTTTCCTCATTTGTAAAATGGAGGTAATAGTACCTGCCTCTTCAGGTTATTATGAGAATCAAATGAGACAGTGCACACGCAGCACTTGGAGTGGTGCTTGGCGAGTGCCATTTAGCTCTGTGTACTCCTGGCATTCCTGTAGGCTCTGGGATAGAGATGAATGATGTGGCTTATCAAGGGACTCGATCTAACGCAGAGATCAGTGGGAAGTAATACCAGTGTGGGCAGCTCTGTGTTAGGGCCAGGTACAGAGCTCAGAGACAGATGAGAACCTAGCTGCCTTGGGTAGGTGATGGTAGGGAGAATCATAGGTAGCTATAGAAAAAGGCAGACCTCAAATGAAAAATAGAAGCTCACTGGGCAGCCGGACAAGAACAAGCAAGTGTGGAGGTGAAAGCTGTACTTTGTAGTCTGGAAACTTGAGTCTGGTGTGGCTAGAATGGCGTACCTGTAAGGCAGATGGCTGGAGCTGAGTGGGGCCAGGTATGGAAGGACATTGAATACTCTACTGAGGTTGTGACATCTGATAGTGAGGGGACTATCACAGCTTTGTGAGTGGGGGAATGACATGGGAGACGGATCATGGCAGTGATAGTGTGGAGAATAAACCGGTGAGAGATACTAGAGACAGTGAATCCGGCCACATGAGACCGAGGGACTGAGGTGGTGGGGTGGCCGCCCATAAACACAGCATGTACAGCAGTGAGACTTGGCGACCAGTTGGCTGAGGCTGGCAGAAGAGAAGAATGAAGGATAACTGAGGCGGAAGGCTTGCCAACCGGGTGGAGGGTGCTGTTTTTAACTGCAAGAGAGAAAGCAGGAGGAGGAGCCTTACATAATGGCTTGTGCTTCTCCTCAGCCACTCAGGGTGATCGGCAGACCCGCCTTTGCAGTGTAGGACTGGGGTGGGTTGTGGCCCAGGGGCGCCTCCCCGCACAAAGAAGGGCAGTGGGTCTGGAAGTGAAATAGTGACTTACTGGGTCTTTGTGTTCCAATCTGTTTTGACTGTGAGTTGGGTTACAGGTTGCCACCACCACCTCTGTGTATCAAACACTGCTGGCCCTGGGGACACAGCAGTGAATGAGCCAAAATGCCCAAGAAGCTTATGGTCTAGTGTTTAATAGAGAGGAAAGGTGAATGAGGTCAGGGTGCAGGCTACTTAGGATCCCTGTAAACTATTTCTTCCCAGCAGCGTGAGCTCTAGGTTCAAATCGACTACACAACTTACTGATGTGGTGGCTCTGGGCCAGTTACTTAACCTTTGCCTCAGTTTCTTCTGTAACTGGGGGACAGCAATACGACAGACCTCATGGGATTGTTGTTGTGAGGATTAGGGGAATTAATATTGTGTAAAATGTCCAGTACGTGGTACACACTCAGTATACGTTAGCTAGTCTCATGTGTAGTCAAGCCAGACATGTTTAAGTCATGTGACTTTTTAAAATAACATAACATGGAATTTTCATAGTTCTGTGCTGTCACTTGAGGTGCTGCAGGCCCCGTGTTACTCATCACCCCTACTATATTGGGGTGATGAGTATTTCTATTCCCATTTTTATATTTAAGGAGACATTAAATACGTTGCCTGAAATGTTGGCAACGCTCAGATTCTCCATTCCCCACCCTGCCCACCAGGTCATTGTTCCTTCTTTTAAATATTTTAACCATCTTTTAGTGTACAATTCAGTAGTGTTAAGAATATTCACCTTGTTGAATAACTATGGTGTACACTTGGAATTAAAATAATACTGTATGTTAGCTATATTTTAATAAAAATATTTTTAAAGAAAAAAAGAATATTCATTGTTCACCTGAAACTAATACAAAATAATATTGAATGTCAACTGTAATTGAAAAAAAGGGGGAAAAAAAGAAAATTCACATTGTTGTATAACACATCTCCAGAACTATTTTATCTTGTAAAACGAACTACGTGGTTAAACAACAGTGCTCCTTCGCGGTTGCACCGAGGGCCCAGGCCCCTCTCCCCTTGCCGAGTGCAGATCCTGTCTCCTGCTAGGCCCCAGGGCGGTGCAGCGGAACCTGAGTGGCGGGCGGACAGTGCATAAGCACTTTCAGCCGGAACGAGCTACGTTTTAAAATAGGAACTTTTATCTCCCTGTCTGAGCTCGTGGATGCTCTCCTCTCCCAGGTCACCAGGTCTTTCACGTCACCTGGTCCTTGGAGGGGGAGGAGCACATTGCACGGGAGAGAGTAGGAAAAGCCTTTTCACAAGCCTCTTCAACTTAGCAGTTTGAGTCTCAAGCCCAGGATAACATCAGCGTGAGTTTTAGAGGCCGTTCTTAGCTCCATCTCAGAAGGTCGGCTGTAACTCAGGACAGTCTGGATTGCTCATTGCCTTCTGGAACTTGACCTTTTCCCCTGTAGGTAGAAATTTTAAAAGATTTTGTGACAGCCCACATTTGTGGAGTACTTTTACAGTTTATAGTGTGCACATACAATATTTTAGTAGATGTATTTTCCTCACTACTACCCTATGATTTAGGTCACGTAGGCATCATTATCCCCTTTTCATAGCTGAGGGGTTAAGTAACTCATTTGAGGTCACCCAGCCAATAAGTCAGGGTTCAAAGGCAAGTTGTCAGTCTCAGGATTTCTGACTCGAAAACGCAGACTCTTTTCTAGTCTGCCACATCACCGCCTTGCTCTTACCAGTCATCGGATGGGCCAAGGACTAAATGGCCCAGGGAGGTTCCCTGTGGCTTCTGCTCGGAAGGAGGATGTGCCCTTCTGGGCCATTGCATCACATCCGAGGATCATTTAGAGGGTGCCTGCATCCCGTGGTTCTCCCTGTTGTAATAAAAATTATGTCAGTAAAGGTTCTTTTGTTTAAATAAAACAGTGGTCATTGTTATGTGTGGGAACCATGTAACATTCTGCATGATCCTGATTGGGTTACTCTGTCCCATCTCTGTCTCAGTGGCTACTGGAGAGAGAATGCCTAGCGTTTTTGCGTGACTCCACCAGAGTTGAATTCTTCTTGGCCATGTTTGCTCTGTATGTATATTTCTCTGGGAATATTTTTCATTTGGCCAACGGGTCAAATGTGAAGCTTCTATTGACTGTAAAAAGTGGAGAAAAGAAAGGTGCCACCAAGGTTGTGAACTCTAATTAGGAAAAAAGTATTTTTGGACTTGACATTGACTCTTAGATAACTCGATTGCTGGAATAAGTAGAGTTAGAAATGTTTCTTTTTTGGGGGCGGGGAGGTATAGGCAAGGGGCATGAGATATGACACTAGCAATCCCCAGTTGTAACATGGTATGAGAAAGAATGTTCCCTTACACGGAAGATGCACCCAGCGACCCTGTCTCTCCCTGTCTCATTCTGGGTATACTGGGATTCTGAATGGTCTACAGCTGAGTTTCTCTTTGTACTTCCTGGTGTACAGGACATGGGAGGTAGAAGGGAGTAGCAGTATTAAGAGCAAAATTCAGATTCGAACCACTTTGTCCCCTTGTGTCTGGGTCGTGCCCAGGGTTCTGACTCCATGGGCAATGGGCTTATCTGGGGACCAGGGGGACTTCATTCAGGATGACTCCGTTGCCAGGTAGCAGATGTGTGCTTGCCTCGCTTGAGCACTGTACGGGAGGCTAGCTGCTTCTCTATTGTGCCCAGGAACTCCTTTTAGGTGTCCACATTTTTAGTTCATTTTCCATTTACATTTGAGCAGATAGGTTTCTTTGTGTTTCAGTTGACAGCTAGGTGTACAGTATCCTTTGTATTTATTCTCAATTTCATAGTCTCACCTGAGCTTACAGGACCCCCAACACACTTTGCCCAAGAGACAGCATTTGTCAAGTGGGAGTGTCCACAGAGGGTTAGTTTCTTCTTGGGACTTTCTCACGTGGACTTGTAGTCATGTTCCCATGTGCAGGACGTTTGGTCCGTGTTATTTTGTGAGGTTTTTGTTCTTGCAGAAAGTAGAATAGGAAGAGTTTGATTTGGGTTAGGGTAAAGTACAGTAGAAGGTATCATGCTAGGAGTTGGGAATCCTGAGTTCTCGAGGTGTCTCTGGGACCTCTAGCAAGTCACTTCCTTCAGTGGGAAGTGATGCGATGGGATTAGATTAGCCTCCTCTAATCTATGAGACCTCAGATCTAACCTTACTCGAAGGAGTGGCCAAATGATCAAAACATAGTCTGTGTTATACCGTTGGGAAGGGGCAGGGAGGGGTTGTGTTACGTGGTGGGATGCTTCACTCTAATGCAAGAAAGGATTGAAATAAGCTTAGTACTCCCTGTAATCACAGCCGGTTAGTGGAGAGGTTTTCCCATGGCGAGCGTGATCTGTCCCCCCTTGCATCTGCATACATCACGGGGACATGGTATCTCACTTTCAACCCTAGAGCGTGTAGTGCTAGAGGCAGGAGGACTGGCTGGAACTCACTGTACCCTGAACTGGTTGGGGACTGGCCGATGGAGGAGACAGGAGGGACATTTCTTGGGGTCTCAAATGGCGATAGCTGTGTTCTACCTTCATCTTCAGGTGAGCAATGGCAGGCGCCGGTGAGCGCAAAGGCAAGAAGGATGATAATGGCATCGGCACAGCCATTGATTTCGTGCTCTCCAATGCCCGGCTGGTGCTGGGGGTGGGTGGAGCAGCCATGCTGGGCATCGCTACGCTGGCGGTTAAGCGGGTAAGTGCCTGCAGCCTGGGCCAGGGGTGGAGAGGTAGGGAGGCCGCCTCTGCAAAGTGAAGCTGACTCGGAACAAGACTTTGATAGTGCCCATGGGCATGGAACTTGGTCATTTGGCATTATTAGATGAGACCTTGAGAGATTCAGTTAAGTCTACTAGGTCTCTGCCCTAAATAAATCATTGGCGATAAAAATAAAGAAAATAAAGAAGTTTATCACAGAGAGTAAAAAATTGTAAATAACCAAAAATATCCTTCCTTGACTACCTTATAGCAACACCCCCACTGCACATACACTTCCTATTTCCCTTTCCTACTTAATTTTCTTAACATTTATCTCTGTCTTTATTCTTTATATTTAACTCATTTATGTATTGCCTGGGTCGCTCTACTAGACTGCAGACTCCACGAGGGCAGAGATTGGGTCTCTTTGTTTAGTGGTTTGTTTTATGTACCTAGAACAGTGCCTAGCACATAGCAGCCACTCAGTATTTGTTAAATTAATCACTGTTCATCATTACATTCATAAGGTACAGTGAGTATAGTCAGAAAATGTACCAAATATTAAAGACCGATTCATTTTTAGTGATATGGGGAAATGATGATAAGTAAAAAAGTCAGGTTTCAAAAGTATGTATAGTGTAGGATCCTAATTACATAAACTTATTTTTCTAGAAAGAAACCAGAATATTAACATTCCTGGACTGTGATATTATGGATAAATCTATTTCTTATTTATATCATCTAGTATGTCCTGAGCTCTTCTGTATGGAGAGAAGTATTCCATAATCTAGAATATAATAAAGGTATTGAAAAATAGTCGTTTAGAACTCACAAGCGCAAAGCCGCTGGGAAGGAGGGACACAGGAAGGAGGGACACGTGCGGGGTCCTCTCTGCTGTTTCAGATGTACGACAGGGCAATCAGCGCCCCTACCAGCCCCACCCGCCTGAGCCACTCAGGGAAGAGGAGCTGGGAAGAGCCAAACTGGATGGGCTCCCCGCGACTGCTGAACAAGGACATGAAATCAGGCCTGAGCCGTTCCCTGCAGACCCTTCCCACAGACTCCTCGGCCTTTGACACAGGTGAGAAAGCAGGTTGCCCCTCCGGGACCTATCTCTGGCCTCTCACTCCTACTCCCGCATTCAGCAAACATTTCTTGAGTGCTAGGTGCAGGCGCCATGCTAGCACTAGCACTTGGCTTTCGTGCCAAGCCTTTCTTTCTGGGGCCGAAGCAGCCACGGCCTGATGGGAAGAGCTCACGTGCCTCTCTCTCTTGCCTTGGCAGATACATTCTGCCCACCCCGGCCCAAGCCATTGTCCAGGAAGGGCCAGGTAGACTTGAAGAAGTCACGACTCCGCATGTCCCTGCAGGAGAAACTTCTTTCTTACTACCGGAACCGGGCCGCCATCCCTGCCGGTGAGCAGGCTCGGGCCAAGCAAGCTGCTGTGGACATATGTGCCGAGCTCCGGGGCTTCCTGCGGGCCAAGCTGCCTGACATGCCACTTCGGGACATGTACCTCAGTGGCAGCCTCTATGATGACCTGCAGGTAACAAGGTGGTTCTCACGAAGGGTGGGGCTGGGTACTGACCAGGGTGCTTCTTGATCCTGCTGTTGGTACAGAGATCACACTGTCCCAGGCTTGCAAAAAGACTGAACTCTGTACACTGCAGGAACTTTTTCGAGATCCCTGTCTTGAGTCATCTTTAACCCTTTCTTGTATTTTAGTCATACGACTTCTAGGAAACCATAAGAGGCGACCTCCTTCCTGTAGTCTTGTCCCTGTCTCTCCTTTCTCTCTTGGGTCTTCAAGGCTTGAGGGATGTCCTGTGTACTTATGTGTCCAGGGATTATGTGACACGTGGAATGAGCATGGGCTCTGGTGTCCGATGGACCTGGGTTTAAATCCTCACTCTACCTGAATTGCTATAGTGACAGGAAAGAATTCTTAGTTGGTGGGACCTGTGCGGTGAAAGCTTGTCTCTTGAGAAGATTAAATCCCTCAAAACCTTTTTAATTTGCTCCAACAGGTGGTGACAGCTGACCACATCCAACTCATTGTGCCCCTCGTGCTGGAGCAGAACTTGTGGTCGTGTATCCCTGGCGAGGACACCATCATGAATGTCCCTGGCTTCTTCCTGGTTCGTCGTGAGAATCCAGAGTACTTTCCTCGCGGGAGTAGTTACTGGGACCGCTGTGTAGTAGGGGGCTACCTCTCCCCAAAGACAGTGGCAGACACGTTTGAGAAGGTAGTGGCCGGCTCCATCAATTGGCCGGCCATAGGGTCTCTCTTGGACTATGTGATCCGACCGGCACCACTCCCAGAGGCCCTGACTCTGGAAGTGCAGTATGAGCGTGACAAACATCTCGTCATTGACTTCCTGCCATCAGTGACCCTCGGTGACACTGTCTTGGTGGCCAGACCACATCGGCTAGCCCAGTATGACAACCTGTGGCGGCTGAGCCTGCGTCCCGCTGAGACGGCTCGCCTGCGGGCTTTGGACCAGGCCGACTCGGGCTGCCGATCTCTGTGCCTCAAGATCCTCAAGGCCATATGCAAGTCCACCCCGGCTCTGGGCCACCTCACTGCCAGCCAGCTCACCAATGTCATCCTCCACTTGGCCCAGGAGGAGGCTGACTGGTCTCCAGATATGCTGGCTGACCGATTCCTGCAGGCCTTGAGGGGACTCATCAGGTACCTGGAGGCCGGAGTCCTGCCCAGTGCCCTAAACCCCAAGGTGAACTTATTTGCAGAGCTCACCCCTGAAGAAATAGATGAATTGGGATACACTCTCTACTGCTCATTATCCGAGCCGGAGGTGCTGCTGCAGACGTAGGGCAGGCGGAGGCCAAAGTGGGTGTTGGGTGGTCAGGCCCTGGATTCTCTGTTAGAAACACTTGGCTACATAGTTGGTGCCTCACAGTGTCCCTAGGTGCCTCCTGTCTTGCTGGTCATCACCCTGGTCACTTCATGCTGATTAGAATGACATCTCTTAATCTCTTATTTTCTCAAACCCAACCCTTTCTATTTTTGTTACCAAACACTGTGCTCCCTACTCCTCCCCTCCCCCTTACTCTAGGCTAATTTTTCTGGAATGAATTGAGAAGGTGGAGCACTAGCCAGAGCTGTTGAGACCACTTGATGTTTTGCATGTGGCCCAGGTTTTCCGCTCCTATCTGTCCTCCCTGCCTTGTCCTTTGACCTGTTCCGCTTCGGCGTCTTCTCTTTTTCTCTTGTTTTCACGCTTTCTGTTTTGCTCCTTTCCTGGAGTACACCCGCCTAACTAATCAAGGTGTTGCCTTTTAGTTGAATGTCACTGAAGTTACGATTGCATGTTTCCAAGCTGAACTCGGCAGAGTGCTCAGACAGTATTTAGGGTTTCTGCCGGTAAAGTGGTGGAAGGGCTGGCCTTTGACGCAGGTTCCTGGAGAAGCAGCCCAACCCCCCACCTCCTGGCCAGTTCACATCCCTAAGTGCTGAGAAGGTCTTTCATGGGAACATTGTTACCCACGGGGAGCTGAGCGCTCAAGATAAACTGGATGCGAAATTATTTGGAGATTGTGTTTCTTAGTGGCCATGAGTGAGAGTGCAGCCTGGGGGAACCAGAAGCAGTAAGGGGACCTGGGAGAGGATGTGTCCTGTCTGATGTCTGCACCTCACCCGGACCAATGCTGCTGTGTGCAGGAGTCAGATGAGGGAGGGAAGGGGCTGCAGGGGCCGCATCTCTGCAGGAGTGCTTCGCTCACCCGCTTCCTTGCCTTCTTGCCAATTAGGACGGGGTCTTCAGGGACACTGCCTTAGAGGTAGAGGTCAAAGGAAGGTTGACAGGTGGCAGAAAATCTAGTCACCAGTTGGGGTTTGGTGGCCATATTCTCCCTTGTCAGGCACTTTGTTTCTGGGATGTTGCCTTAGAGCAGGGACAGGCCCAACGGTCTGCCATAGCAATGTGAGAGGGCTGCTTGCCGAACTCGCCGGGCACCTCCAGAGGCCAGAGGGCAAGCACACATGCGCAGACTCACCGCCCCCCACCCCCAAATCCTGTCTCACACACCTAGGATCGGTGCTGCCTGGGAAGAGAGTGCGTGGATTCAACACACACGCAGGGAGGTGGGGACTCTACCTTCTTGTTTCTGGCTGCTAAAATTGCACTATGTATTTCAATGTAAAAAGTATCCTGAAGGTGGGGAGGAGTGTTTAGTACACCATGCCAGGGCATCTTCTTTTGTGGGGTTTTTTTCTCTTCGTGGCAAGAGCCTGATGATAATTCTGTTTCTCATCTGCCCATCCAGTATTTCGTTCTCCATCCATCAAGTCTTACTATTTTTTCTGTTCTTACTACCTCCATCAGTAAGATTCTGGTGAAGCTCTCTGCAGCTGTCTCATTCCTTCCCAATGACAACAACATGAAATGACTCTTTAAATAGCATTGAAACCTCAGCTACCCTCTGAATTTAGGGTAGAGATTCCTGTCTCCTTTTTGTCATGGATTAGGAGGTTGAGAACTGGAGTTAACCTCGGCCATATTTGGAGAATCTTCTTGCCTCCTCTCATGTATGCAAGGGATCCTTAAAGTGGTTCAGTTGTTTCATTTGCATGAGGTATTGAGAAAGAATTGAAAAATATAAAGCCCAAAACCCTGAGACAGATTCTGCACCCTGGCTGTTCATTAGAACCAAATTGGAGTTTTCAAAAAATCTACATGCCAGAGTGCTGCCCTGGGTGAGTGGTGGGGGTGAGGGGTGGAGGGTGGGACCTGGCGTGGCACCCAGTAGAGGGGAGGGAGAGGGCGGGTTGAAAGTGTTGCAAAAGCATGGGTTATTGTTCACTGAGATATTTCCTGGTTATTATAAAACCTACAATTTTTGCAAGCTGGTGTTTCCTGCCAAATTCCATATAAAACATTGGAAGGAAAGCTTAAGAAAGAAAAGATTTGAAAGAGCGAGTCCCACATTATCAAAGCTAAGTATAACTGATCTGTTTATCTTCTCTCTTAAAGAGCATCTTTCTAAGGGCATCTCTGTCTCAACTATGTTTCACAAAGCCAAAAACCGTAACTTTGCCATTTCCCAAGCAAGAACCTCTTAGAAGTCCTCAGAACTAGAGGCAGAGGAAGTCTCAGCCCTGG
Organism: Pteropus vampyrus; assembly: GCF_000151845.1. Lineage (NCBI taxonomy): Eukaryota > Metazoa > Chordata > Mammalia > Chiroptera > Pteropodidae > Pteropus > Pteropus vampyrus. The sequence goes on along the minus strand of NW_011888926.1, from coordinate 3,278,873 downwards.
TCCCGGTGGTTTTGCTGACTGACTGGGCACGCCTCACCATAAAACATGGAAGACAGTCAAGTGCTTTGAGATTCTTGGAAGAGGGCAACAGTCTGCCCCTCACCTTTTTTAATCTTTGGGGAAAGATGTAGTGCCTTTCCCCACCATTCCGCCTCCTACTCAGCAGAACTCCCATCTTTCCTGAAGTAATAGCATCTGGTCTTCTCCATCTGGAATTTTTTTGCGCTATCTAGGTTAGCAAACACATAGCCTAATGCTTAAAATATATACTCATTATCTTGAAAACCTAATCAATTCCAAAGTGTATTTTGGTTTTCCCTGTTGCCCCTTCCTAAAAAACGAGTTCAGGACAACAATATTTTTCTTTACACATTTGGTTGTGACCTTTTTTTCCCCAAAGAAAATAACCGAAGCGCTTGTTTGGAAAAGCCGTATTGAGGCCTACCTACTCTCTTCCCTCCTGGCCCCTGGTGGTACACTGGGTCATACTCCAGATTAGCCAAGTTTGCTTCCCTTGTACTCCACTCAAGTTGAGAGCTCAAATGGTGTTGATGAGGAATAAGCTTCAGGATCCTGGAGAGGCCCTAAGGGGTTACTGTATGTGGGGAATCTGTGTGTGTGACCAGAGTCCTCTTCTGTGGTGCATCTTCCTTGAGACGAAAACCCTGGCTGAGAACATCTGCTCTCACAGGATCTGTTAGAACTCTGCCCTTCCTGCTGAAGCTCAAGGCCAAGGAGAATGGTAAGAGACGCTTAGGACTAGAACTGTGAGGCTGCAGCCCTTTTAGACACTGCTGATTCTAAGTGGCCAAAATACCAGAGATGTGGCTTCTGGGGTTAACCGCATACAGTGTGTTGTTTACCTTTCCTTTGAATCACCTTGTAGTCTTTAAATTCTTGGTCCCTGAGGCCAAGTGCACAACTTGCCTTCCAGTCACTTGCCTGCCCTTCAGTAGCAGTTGATATGTTTGGCTGGTAGATTGGGAATCAGTCACCAGTCTTTGTCCTGTCTTGGTTAGCGCCATATAGAAGCCAGCTTAACCGTGAGACCCAGAGAACTGCTGTCCTTTTTCTCCTTGAGGGAGGAAATAAAGTTGGAGAACATGATGTCCTTCCACAGCATGGGAAGGAGAAAATAAAAGTCTTTCCAACAGCTCTGACTTTTCGTGTGTGGTGTGAAACATTTTCCTACATAGTGATACTGGTTCTTGATTTTAGCTAGAACCTTTGAAATACTTGGTCTGGGTCTCCATAATAGAATGGATGGGACAAGCTTCCACTGCAGTCATTCTTCCATGACTTCTGCAGTGTCAAAACTGGGGCAGTGTTACTTTCTTTAATTCTTGACTATCTGCATGGTCATCCCTCAGGAGGCACTGATAAGTCTCTCCATACAGCAAAAGGAGGACATGCCCCGTGGGTCCTTAATTAAGCCTTTGGAAGACTAGCGTGGTGGCTCAGGGAGTCTTACTGCCTTTGCCCTGAAAGACTAGACAACTCATGTATATCCTGACACTCGGGATTCCCCAAGGGGAAAGAAAAGCCACACTTAGCCCAGCATCCAGTATGCTTTGCACATACCAGTTATTTATAGTTGTCGGTTTTGTGTCAGTAAATAATAGGAGTCCACTGAGGTGGTAGGATGATGTAATGGAGGTTGGGAGGTGGGGTATGGGGAGGTCAGAGTCAGAAGATCTGAGTTCTAACGGTGATCATTTATTGAGAACTTAGGTTCTAGGTACTTTGCTCAGTTTGTTACACATAACGATTTTCCTTCATTCTAACGAGTATAGTCATCATTTTACAGATGAGAAAACAGGCTCAGTGAGGAAAAGTCACTTAACCAAAATGTCTCAGCTGATAAATGGAAGAACCAGGATTCTTTTGGGTTTGCCCCTAAAATATGTCTTCTAATACTGCCTACTCCATACTACCTTCACTGGGAGCTATGTGACTTTGGGCAAGACGTCTCATTCCTTTAGTCCTAAGTTTACAATTGTAAAGAAATTGTTGAGCTAGATGAAGTCAATGAATGATCTGTAGTTATCTAGGACAGTGCTTCCCAAATGTTTTGACATCACAGCTCTCATAGAAATATATTTGTATGGCCCAGTGAAATGAATGGAGGCAGAAACTCAAGGTTTGTCCCGACAGGGCCTGACTGGAGGGGATTGGAGGACGGCGGAGAGAGACCTCTCTCAGCACTCTTAACGGCTCCCCAGTAGAGAGCAAGTTGCTGGCCCTGACCTAGACTACCTCCGCGGGTGAGCGTGGGTTCTCTTCTTCACAGGGCCATTAGGAGGACTTGCTGGGAAGTGATTGTGCCTGGAAGTTACAGAATTGGGAGTTCGTTGAAACTACCCTAGAGTGAGACATCCCAGTTGAGTAAAACCTCTTTGTTAGAGGAATTTCCATAAACTAAAAGAAGTTCCCCTGTGATAGACCGCATACTTTAAAGAGACGAGCAAACATTTATGCAGAATAGCTATGTAAAAATATAACAGGTTGGGCCATATAATATATGCATCTTCCCTGCTCAACTTTACAGAGTTCAAAGTAAGGACTCTGAGCTGCCTTTGATGGTATGTGGGCATGGATCAAGTGATCTTCCGTCTGAGGTCCTCAGCCTCCCCTTTCAGCTGTTGAAGGGCTTGCATGTGGTGAAATCGCATACGAAATGACATTTCCTTTTGTTTTACCTTCGGGCTTCAACCTGGTCACTAGTTCGGAGCTTCACTGAGGGCAGCAGGAAGCGACCACAGGGGCTGGGGCCTGACGCCACTGTTTGGGATGCACCAGGTTAGATACTGTCATGGCCAGCTACCGGCCGAACTGCGGGAGCCACTGTAGAAAGCCACGCGCAAGAAGAGTGCGCAGACCTCCGCAGGCCGTCCCACCCCTTCCCGCGCGGACCCTGGGCTAGCTTCCCGAGAAGCTCACCCACCTTGGTGCCTGAGCCAATAAAAACTCGAAATATAAATGATTCACCATACCTGACCAATCAGCTTGATGCGCGCTCTCTGTCGGCATCTCGCGCGATAACCAGCCGGCCTGGGACTTCATAGTAAAAACCACCCTTGGATGAAAGACTTCTCTCCCCGCCCCTCAGCTAACGCCGGAAACGAGGCGTGTCTGGTGTATCCCTCCGCGCTCCCCAGCGGCAGGAGGAAGAGTGACTATTTGATCTTAGAAGTCTTGTAAAGTAGTGCGTCTTTCCTTTCTTGAGGCCTCGAAAGTAACTCATTTTCTGTTCAGAGCTACGCTCTGGAAAAAGGCATTGGTTGGGAACGTAGGGTGTCGGACAGATGAAAACAAGTGGGTGGGACGTGCCCGTGACTTGACCGCGGCGGAAGGATTTGCTCTGTGATGCGGCCCAGGGGCGAAACCTATAAAGCATCTGCGGCCTGTGCATTGCGGCCATTTCTCTTCCTCCCAGCCGCAGATGTAGTCCTTCCTGGCAGTGCGCCCGCTCCCTCCTCCGCTTCCGCAGGTCCGCTGCCACCATGGCGTATTAGAGGCAGCAGTGCCAGCGGCAGCATTGGCCTTTGCAGCGGCGGCAGCAGCACCAGGCTCTGCAGCGGCACCCCTCAGCGGCTTAAGCCATGGCGTAAGTACCCGGCAGGGCAGCTTTGGTCGTGCGCCCCTGCCTGGGCGCGGCCTGCGGCTGGGCGGTGTCACGGAGAGGGAAGCGGTTTTACGAGCGCCAGGACGCGTGGCCCCTGTTTGGGTGTCCCCGAATAGCAAGCCCTCTTGGGTCTGGAGAGCGCGGTCTGGCGCCAGAGGAAGAAGCTCTCGGAAGCTGCCAGGGTCTTGCCTGCGCCGCGCGAAACGTGGCAGGAGCCAAGATGGCGGCGGGGCTGGGTGGTGGCGGGCGCGGTGTGAGTCACTGGCGGGCGGGGGCAGGGCGGCCACGGCCGTATTTGGGCGTGAGGATACGGCATCTTCCTCTTGTGGCCGGCTGAGGAACGGCTGAGCTCCAAGGGCGTCCATTTTGTTCCGCCTGACCAGGGAGCAGAGAAGGTCGACACAAAGCTCTGGGGCCACGTGTTTCCGATTCTCGGTCACCAAGTAGAGTTTCAGATTGGCCATCGTGTCTCAGGAGTAAAAAGATGAAATTTTCAGAGCTTCTGATCGCTAATGGGACGTGGTTTCTCATTCCTACTCAGGCTTTTCACGGCATCCAGCAGCAGCGTTGCTGTAATCGACAAACACACCTTAGAATTAAGCGCATTCTTCGATTCCAGCAAAGCCCGGCAACATGACCGAGATGAGCTTCCTGAACAGCGAGGTGTTGGTGGGGGACTTGATGTCCCCCTTCGACCAGTCGGGTTTGGGGGCTGAAGAAAGCCTAGGTCTCTTAGACGACTACCTGGAGGTGGCCAAGCACTTCAAACCTCATGGATTCTCCGGCGACAAGGCTAAGGCTGGCTCCTCCGAATGGCTGGCTGTGGAGGGGTTGGTCAGTGCCTCAGACAGCGGCAAGGGTGAGTGGGTCTTTCATCTGCTGGTGGGGTCTGGTGATAAGGATTTGCTACCTCGTGCATCTGGCTGAATTTGTTTCGTTCCTTTTGACTCTTGCAGAGGATGCCTTCACCGGGACAGATTGGATGGTGGAGAAAATGGATCTCAAGGAGTTTGATTTTGATTCTCTGTTAAGTTTAGACGATCTGGAAACCATGCCCGATGAACTTTTGGCCACGTTGGAAGAGACTTGTGATCTCTTTGACCCCGTAGTCCAGGAGACTAATAAGGAGCCCCCCCAGACAGCAAACCAAATTGGCCATCTCTCAGAAAGTTTACCAAAAACCGAACAGGTTGCCCCCTTCACCTTCCTGCAATCTCTTCCCCTTTGTCCAGGGGTCTTGTCTTCCACTCCAGATCATTCCTTTAGTTTAGAGTTAGGCAGTGAAGTTGACATCTCTGAAGGAGATAGAAAGTCAGACTCCACTGCTTACGTTACTGTGGTCCCTCAGTGCATAAAGGAGGAGGATGCCATTTCAGATAACGACAGTGGCATCTGTATGAGCCCTGAGTCCTATCCGGGCTCTCCCCAGCAAAGCCCCTCTATCTCCAGGGCCTCTCCAAATAGGAGCCTTCTGTCTCCAGCTACCCTCTGTGGCTCTGCCCGCCCCAAACCCTATGACCCTCCTGGAGAGAAGATGGTAGCTAAAGGAAAGGGCGAGAAATTGGATAAAAAGCTGAAAAAAATGGAGCAGAACAAGACAGCAGCCACTAGATACCGCCAGAAGAAGAGGGCAGAGCAGGAGGCTCTCACTGGTGAGTGTAAGGAGCTAGAAAAGAAGAACGAGGCTCTGAAAGAGAAGGCAGATTCCTTGGCCAAGGAGATCCAGTATCTGAAAGATTTGATAGAAGAGGTCCGTAAGGCAAAGGGGAGGAAAAGGGCCCCCTAGTTAGGGTAGTCTGTGCTTGTACATAGGAGGCTTGCCATTAAAGCTGTGTTGTAATAAATTATTTTGTAGTGAAAGTACTTGTGCAAACTCTGGTTTCTTAGGTAAGCAACTTGGGCAACCTTTGGAATTGGATTCTTAATTGACCCCAGTGCGACCTGTGTTTTGGTCAGCATCACTGGTGGCTCAACATAGGATCCTGGGCCAGAGAGGTTGAGTTAAAACCACAGCAGGTTCCTGGGTGGTTTTCCTAGAACTGAGTGGCTACATCTTACAGGTAAGGTCAAGGCTGGGGAATTCAGCCTGGGTTCCACCTGTTGATCTAACCTTGTGCCAACATCTGTTCCCAGATAAGACCACATAGCCCTTGGGCTGGGTGTACACAGGTGATTAGATTTCATGTCAGCCTTCAGTGTTATGTAGAGGCCTCAGAAAAACAGCTCTGGTTTTTGCTAGGATACACCCCTAAGCTGGGGAGAAGTCCTGGGGAGTTTCCTAAGTTCCTGGCCTGAGCTGGGCCCTAAGGCTGGCTACTAGCCAGGCTTCCCTGTCCATGTAGGAGATGTCAAGAAGAAACCACACTGGGAAGCCACTTTGGTTGTCTCGAAGGATAAGGGTAGACATTTCCTTTTGGTTTGGGGCCCAACCCGGGCAGGTCCTTTTCATGAGTTCTTTGGGAGTAGTTCTCAAGAACCAGTCTGTTTCACACTTGAAAAGTAATGTAGATGACTTGGAGTGTGGCATGAGGTTGACAACACAATGAGGCAGATGCCATGGATGATTGATCTTCAGTCACGGGGAATTGGTACACAAGATCTGGAGCAGAGTGGCAGAGGCCCTGGGAACCTAGGGGTGTTCCAGAGTCTGCTCACCTATTTCTCGCCCCCGGCGCCCCCCGCCCCGAGTTTGGGTGTCCTGTGAAGGCCTCGGCCTGCACTTTGGAGCCCACATTTCCCTGACTTGCTTCCCAATCCCTAGCATAGTGATGTGAGAGCCAGCCCACTGTTGGAAAGAACCTGTGATGACCCAGGTGGCAATGTCCAAGGCACTAGAGGGAGTGGGTGGGTGGCACACATGGGCCTTGGACTTGCTGATCTTTGAGGTTTTGCCTAAGTGGAATTCCCCACAAGGCTATGGACCTCCACATCTTACCCAGCAGAGATGCCCCCCATCCAGGTATTAAAACTCCGCTTACCCTGATCTCGTCACCTAAGCTTAACTGCAACCAGCTAAATTCATGGGGGATTTAGTGGTTTAAAAATAATTAGCTACATGTGTTACGAAAACTGCTTTATAAAGTTCATCCCCATCTTACAAAGATTCAGGCTTGGAGAGGTTTAGTAATGTGCAGTGACCACCAAAATCCCCTCCTGAGCACAGCTGCCATCTTTAATCCTTGCTCTGTGCTTCACTTCATTTGGTGACTATAGATTCTTTTCGAGATAGGAAATAATCTACAATTAGAAATGCTGCTTCCCCCATCCACCCCCAACAGTGCCTTCTGCTTTGTCCAAGGAAGCAGCTGCCTAAGCCCCAGGGGCGGGGTGCAGGAGGACACAGTTGAGAGATGACAGCATCCCTGGAAGTGACCCAGCCACCTTGATGAAGGCCACAAGAGTCATGCAGTGCCAGTGTGGGTGGTCCTTGAAGACTTGCCCACTCCACTTGGCGGGTGTGAAACCCCTTCTCTGGGGCTCTGGAAAGGGCAGTGCAAGCCTGGGGGCCTGAAGCCAGGATGTTGGGCTGCATTACCTTCCCAGGCCCCAGCAGCTAAGGCCTCCCTAGACCCGTAAGGCAGGGAGGGGATTGGGCAGCAAAGATTGCAGCCGAGCTGTTAACGTTCAGACTACGGACCACATCTGGGCCTTACTCTCCACCCTGCGCTCTTCCCCTGTGCTCCAGCCATCAGCTTTTCTGTGGCTTTCTGCAAATCTCATTCCTGCCTCAGAGCCTTCGCACTTGCTGTTCTGCCTGTGAGATTTTCCCCACACCGGCCTCCCCCTCTTCATGCAGATCTCTGATGTCACTGCAGAAGCCTTCCAAGATGACCCTTAATTCATTCCAGGCCCTGCGCTTTATTTTTTTCATACCATTTCTTCTAGTCGAACTTATTTGTATACATGATTATTTTCTATTTTCCATCCCCCGACTGCAATATAAGCTCTATATTGGCAGAGATCTTGCTCATGTTCACATTTCCAGGACCTACAGAAGTGCTTGACAATAATTACAGTTATTTGCTGAGGGTTCTGAGGAACAGCTTTGAGTGCTTTCCAGTTACTAGTTCATAATTCTCATTAGGAGCTGTGAAGATGATCTTGATTCTACCCTTTTTACTGATGCAAGCCTGGGGCTGGATGCTGGCCCAGGAGCAGTTGGTTCAGGCAATGACAGTGCCCTGTACAGACAGGCCATGCTTAGCGCATGGGGTGTTGGTATTTCAGTGCCACGCCCTCTGCTGTCTGAGCTCAGAGGCTGGAGCTGCTCAGCTCTTGGCATTTCATGCCAGTTTTGTCCAGGTTGCAGGTCCTGGAGGTCAGGAATGGCCTTTGTGCTTCTCTACAGCTACTCGTGAGCACCCACTGGATGCCAGGCACCGTTCTGGGTCCTGGGGAGTCAGTGATGAGGAAAATAAGATAAAATCTTTGCCTTTATCCTGGCAAAGGAGACAGGAAATAACAAAAAAAAATCTGATGTGAGATGGCAGTGGGAACAAGCATGTGGGGTGCTGAGGTGTGAGGATTTGCTCAAGGGGCATTTAGGGAGGCCCTCTTGGGAGGCAAACCTGGCAGGAAGCAGGAGTCAGCCCACCCGGAAGGGGCTATTGAGGTAGGGGTGAGGATAGTGGGTGGGATATAGGCCTTGAAGCCTTGATAGGACTTGAGTCTGTTCTGCATGACTTGGGGACCACCCCCCAGAGCAGGGTTTCTATATAAAGAGGGTCCCTCTGGCAGCCTGTGAATGGTAGGTGGGCAGGGGCCTCCACAGTTGTCCAGAAGAGGACCAAGCTGGGGTCAGTACAGGTGGTGGTGAGAGGAGCTGGTCTCTGCCTGCGTATATTCTGAAGATCAGGTAAGTCAGGCTCAGGTGGGTATGAGAGAGGAGACAAAGATGATGCCTGAGCAGGTGGAAAAATGATTTCCATTTCCTAAGATGAGGAAAACTAGGGGCGGGGGGTTGTCTTATTGATGCTGGCAGAGGGTGGCTTGGTCTTGGTGCCTCTTAGACGGTGAGGAGGCAGAGGACAGAGTCTGGAGACCATGAGCAGCTCCATCTGGAGATAGAAAGCCCCTGCAGTGGCACCCTCGTGCCAGCATCCCTGCTCCAGGCACCAAGGAGCAGGGGCGGGGAGCTCACAGCCCAGTTTGTGTGTGTGTGTGTGTGGGGGGGGGGTGGCAGGTGGATGATCGCACCAAGTAGAAGGTGACAGCTCCAGGAGTCAGGGCTGTCTGAGGCTGGGTGGCCTCAGTGGAGGGAGCAGAGATTCATGGTGGGGGGTGGGGGGGAAGAGGTAGGGTGCCTGAGCTGGGCTTCAGATGGTTGAAGTTGTGGATAGAGAGAATGGGGGGAGTACCCCAAAGAGGCCAGCCTAGGCAAAGACTCAGAGGTGGAGATGAATGGGCATATGTTTTGCGTGCCACAGCCCCACCCACTTCTCCAAGAGGCCTCCCTTGCCCCAACTCTGCTAGAAGTCACCTGGTGGGGGCCTGCCCAACTCCTGCAGGAACTCAAGCCTCTTCTCAATATGAGCTCAGGTTTGGCCTGGCCTGTAGCTGGGTCCCAGTGAGGTTCCACATGACAGTCCTGCCCCTCTCTTGCCTGGTCCCTTGTTCAACCCTTCTAGTCAGAGGACAAGTGAGTGTGGATGGCTCAAACAGCCCACCCCCAAACCTGTCAGCTGCCCCAAACCACCTGAGACACAAATGCTTCCAGATGCTTGTTTCCATCACAATGTCTCAACAGAGACAGGCCACCTCCTCCTGGGTCTTTTTAGCCTGGGAATGAATGTGGCAATGCAGTGTCTTCTCATTTGGGCTCTGTTCATTCCTTTTCCAGACCTTCAGTCACCAGGTCCGGGTCTCCCTGCTGCATGACAGACATCCTATCCTTCCTCCTCCAGAGCCCCCACCGCCTTCTCTCCACAGGCACCAGAATTGTCCAGGGAGACTGTTAGGATTCAGATTCCTGAGTCCCACCCCGACCTACTGGAACAGAATCTCAGAACACTAATGTTAGTCATGCAAAGGGGCACAGACACGCACCCTGCTGGTGCTATGTGGCATAAATGTAATGGAAGACTCACTGGAAAACCCACGAGTAGCAGAAACCCTGCTCATCTTCCCACAGGAGTCAGCTGTCATTCTACACCTGGGAGAGAACAGGAACCTGCGATTAGGTAACAGGTAGGTCCTTGTTAGAAAGGGGCCCTGGAGCTCAGTAGCTGGTCAGTTTGTTTATCCAAGAAGCAAACTCCTGGCTCTGAGCAGCTGAGCCAGCTTCTTGCTAAGCTGCTTAAGATGAAGGGAAGGAGTTTCCAAGGATATCCAGGTTTGTTCTCTCCCCATCAGGGTCATTGAGGCTCAGCGGGAAGGAGGGGTGTGGAGGATTTGAGGCAGAATATCCACCTCTCCTTTCTTTGGAGCAAGCCCACCTGAAGAAGCCTTAACCTGGATGGTCTGCTTCCTACCGCTCACATGGAGGCCCACTGTAGAAGGGACCTGCTCCAGCTCTGTCTCAGGCAGTTCTGTAGCCACTGCTGCCTCCATTCAGAACGGAAAGTTGGTTAATTAACACCAGGAACAGAACCCCCAGGGCAGTGGGTGGGCATGTGGAACCCTCTCCTCTTGCAGGAACCCGGTACTGGCAGACTGTCACTCCCTAGCTGCCCCAGCTAAAGGGACCCTTCCGAAGTCCTCTGTCAGACAATGCCACGACCTAAGGAGCCCTTTAGGTGAAGGGTGGGGGGAGGAGGGGTGGGCTGGGAGAGACAAGAGCTGCCTGAAGGTGTCCAGGGCACACTTCTCCAGGAGGCCTCCAACCCCTCCAAGAAGGGGCTCCTGGGTTTATAGGACTTGTCTCCTTGACAGTGAAGATCAATCTGGTCAACACAAGGTACCTGTGCCTGGCACTGTGCTGGCTGGGAAGGGCTGAACCCCTGCCCCCAGCGCTGCCTTTCTGCTTGGGCACAGACCCGAGTGTGAAACCGTTCCTTCAGGTCACTTTCTGTTTCACACCAGTAGTTCCCCAACTCATGTGACAGAATTAAGAGAGAAAAGAGCTGGCTTTGACACACAGACACCCTCTGAAGGCTGCTCACAAGAGCATAGGACCTGGGCGAAGGACTGGCAGCAGCCCCTCTGCCCAGACCCCGGAGTCAGTTTCCTTGGTGATTTTTGCCTCAAGGGGCTACCTTCTCAGCCGAGGCTGCCACCCTCGGGGAGGAGGGCCCCTCTGGCTCTGTCAGCAGATGCTGGGTGAACTTCTCTGCGGATGGCCACCTACACTGGGGCCGGCCTGGCCGACTTCTGACCTGGACTCTTAAGAACCGCACTGGGAGATGGGCAAGGCAGGGAAGGCCCCTCAGTGGCTGAGGAGATGAGGCTCCTGGGAGTCAGATCAGTGGCGAACAGCCCTTGGGCCCAAATTTACTAGAACCCCGAAGGCCACCAGCAGTCCTACTCCCAAAGGTGTGATCCCCAACGCCCAGGAACCGGCCTCTCTACAGCAAACAGCCCAGCGGCCCTACTTGAGCCAAAGTAAACAAAAGTAAAAAATGTTCCTTTTTGGCAGGTAGAAGCCCCTCCAAGCCTGCACATTTCAGCTCCAGTCTGAGTGTAAATCCTCCCCAGGGCTTCCAGCTCACCAGCTCTGTTCCGGCCCCCCCGTCCCCCGCCCCCCTCTTTCAACCCCAGGGCTTCCTTGAGTCAGGCTGCACACCGCCCCTTCCTGTGCATGGCAGAGTCCCAGGGGCCAGTAGAGGTTGTGTGGTCAGAGGAGGCGGCTTGGCCTCTCCCACTGCGCTTCCTGGGAGCCTTAGCTGCCGAAGTACTCCTGCTGGAACTTCTGGAAGTCTTCCTCAGTGAACACAGTGCCCTCGGCCTTCTTCTTCTTCTTCTTGACCATGGGCCGGTCACAGGCCTTGCGGCCCCGGTTCTGGTGCATAATCTGGGGGTGGGTGGGAGTCAGGACCCCTGGAGCCACACTACCTGGCACAGCTGGCCGAGTGCTGGCCCCTCACCTGACCCTCACACCTGCCTCCTGTGAGGCAGGGCCTGGCCCGGCCCCCCATCTTCCCTGATCTGTTCTCCGCCCTTTGTGGGGAGATCCCTCACAATAAAGCGATGTGGGAGCACGCGGGTGGCCTAACATCCACCCTGTGCTCAGGGCTGAGACCCTCGTGGATCCCAGGAACACCCTCAGCTCTCACTTCCCAGGTTTCCCCTCACAGCAATCCCACCAAACCTGCTGGGTGATGCACTCGGCCACAGGGCTTCTTGCACTGGTCATATATTTTAGGTTCGCTCCAAGGTAGCCTCGACATTCTCGCTTCTGGAACTCAGCTGTGGATGGGAGGCAGGGTGGCATCATTTCAGACTCACTCCTTGGAAGGCTTCTAGGTCCCCTCCTGACATCTCCCCGCTCCGCCTCCACCCCCCATGGCTCTGTCAAAGGCCCTGTCGATCTTTTTCTTGATTACTGCCAACAGCCTGGGCTCTCTTCCGTCAAACCCACTTCCCACACAGACACTGCTGGAAGCCCTCTCGGCTCCCAGTTCTCAAGTGATTTATTCAACAAATATGTCCCAAGCGCTTATGCGTGTCAGGCACTGTTCCAGGTGCAGAACATACAACAAGAAACAGGCAAAAAAACCCTCCTGCAGCTTACATGCCGGTGGGAAGAGAAGTGATAAACAAACAAGGAAAACAGTATTTTGGAGGCTGACACATGTTATGGAGAAAAACAGAATACTAAACAGAAACGAGGAATGCCAGGGGTGGAGGGTTGTAATCCTAAATCTGAGGGTCTGAGAAAGCCTCAGTGAAATGACGTTTGAGAGAAGACTCGGGGAGATGGTGGAAATTTGGAGGAAGAACATTCTAGGTGGTTAACAGCCAGCACAAAGGCGCTCGAGCAGAGGTGTGACAGGGTGGTGGGACAAATCCTATGCTCCTGCTTTACACCGATATCACTGTCGCTCAAACGAGTCTCCCTTTCCTGCCTCCACACTCAGGCTGTTTCCTCCTTGGAATTCCCAGTTCTTTTAAGAAGTCCCTGAACACCTTTAATGCACCTGGCCCTGGGAATTCAAAGACAAACCCGGAGCTCACCAAGTCCTACCATGTGGCACCACGTCCCCCAAGATGCTCTTTAGAAACTGAGCTCCATTCTCAATGTCTCCCTCTTCCTCCACCAAAGCCCATCAACACTCCCTCCTCACCACACCTTCTACTTGCACAATTCTGTTATCTCTGCACCCTCATCACTGCCCAGGCCACAGTGCCTGCCATTTTCACGGAGGTCAGAGCAGGCCTCTGGAGACACACTGTCTCGTTTACACTTGTACCATCTGTACCGATCTCAGAGTTGCTGTGAGGAATTAAATGAATGAACGTTTGTACAGGGCTTAGAAGAGCGAGGGGCACACATAGTATTAACTGTTAAATAATCCGTCTCTGACCCTTGTTCACTATATGTCACCTTTACCAGGCTTCTTTCTTTCAATTTTTCAAAGGCGACACACTTCTTTCCGACTCTGCATATTCCATTCGCTCTAGAGTACTCTGCCCCTTAGTTCACTCTATACTTTCTTCAGATCTGGGCTTAAATGCCGCTTCCTCGGGGAAGTCTGACTTGGCCTTTTATTCTAAGCTCCTCTCTGAGTACTCTTCTTCAAAGCCCTCATCACAGCTGATTTTGAAACTCTTGGATGCCTCTCTACCCAGCAGGGCTGTAGATCATGAGACGTGGGACGATGTGTTTCGTTCACTCCGTATTCCCAGGACCTCGCTCTGCGATTGGCGCACAGTAGATATTCTAGAAATGCCTAACGAACGTTTCGAGCTCTGCCTCAAGAGCCCTCTCTTCTAGGGCGCAGACTCCGACCCCGGGGGCAGCACGTCCAGCCCCTTCCCGAGCTTACCCAGCGCCGACTTGGGCACTTTTCCCTTGGCCGAGTTCCGCAGTTTCCCGGCCTGGGTAGCCTTCGCCTTCGCCTTCTGCGCCCGCTTCACCGGAGCCCCGCTCGGCTTAGCCTGGCCTGGTCCGGCCCCATGGGCTGTAGGGGAAGAGAGAGAGGAACGGACCCAGGATGGAGGGCGCGCAGGGTTCCCATCCTCCGGGGGCTAAGGCCGGCTTGGATCGTTCTGCACCCTCCATGCCCCTGCCCCCAGTCCCTGACGCACACCCGCCCGCGCTAGAGGTCCCCAGGCCGGCCCTCCTCACCCTCCGGCGCCCCGAGCAGCTCCAAGCCCCGCCGCAGGAGGGAAGCCGACATGGCGGCGCTCAGCTCCGCCCACACACCCCACGCTACTTCCGTCTTGGTCGCTCTTGTCGTCGCGGAAACCGGAGCGGGAACAGAAGGTTCCGGGTGGGCGGGCGCCAAAGCCCGTCTTCCTTAGGACGCATGCGTTAAGAGTTGCAGGTTTACTACCGCGAAGAGGGGCGGGAGCCGGAGGCGGGGCCAAAGAGCAGAAAGACTCGTTTGTTGTCCAATCCTAGCCCACATACCACTTTGCGCTCCAGGCCACGCCTTCTCTCAGAAACAATCCACAACTAGCCCAGCCTGGTTGGCGGGTCTGGTGGCTCCGTAGTGGGCGAGGCTGGGGGCGGGGCGGAATGTTAGTATTCTCAATTTTTACGAAAAAGGAAAATGTTGAGCTGGATTTTTCTTCATATACTTAAACCAAAGCAACATCTCACACAAATCGAGTGCGGCATGAGAATCCAGTTGTCTTTCATTAAGCCAGACATTAAAGACAGGCCAATCCCAGCCCAGTTGCCACTTTGCGTGCCAGGCCACGCCAAGCCCACCTGGGCGCCGGTGAAGCGGGCCCAGAAAGCGAAGACGTTAAAGACATTTGCAAAAATGCAAAACGATATCAGTGTTTTCCCACTGTTTTGTGTTGGAAACAACAACTATTTTCATATAAAAAGTTATTTATGTTAACATGCAATGAGGTTATTTTAAATGAATTAATAAATATTTAAAATTTTTCTCAGTTTTAGTTTCTAATATAGAAACAGCAGTAGGTATTTACACATACAAAAACTCTTTCGGATCTTGAATTTTTTCAAGTGTAAAGAGGTTCTTAGACCAAAAAGTATGAGAACTACAGGCCTAGAAATTCTAGCAATGGGAAAGAACCCTGTCTTCACTGCTCCATCTGCGGTTCCTAGTCCAGTACTACCTGTCATGCAGAAGGAGGAATAGATGAAATATCACGCAGTGATGAATGGTGAGAGGAGGAACCACTGAATTTACTAGTAAACATGTTCTGAGGGCCTTTTGTATACAGGACGCTGTAGA
>NW_011888926.1:3258943-3263889 GCF_000151845.1 Pteropus vampyrus | reverse complement strand
CACGCTACTTCCGTCTTGGTCGCTCTTGTCGTCGCGGAAACCGGAGCGGGAACAGAAGGTTCCGGGTGGGCGGGCGCCAAAGCCCGTCTTCCTTAGGACGCATGCGTTAAGAGTTGCAGGTTTACTACCGCGAAGAGGGGCGGGAGCCGGAGGCGGGGCCAAAGAGCAGAAAGACTCGTTTGTTGTCCAATCCTAGCCCACATACCACTTTGCGCTCCAGGCCACGCCTTCTCTCAGAAACAATCCACAACTAGCCCAGCCTGGTTGGCGGGTCTGGTGGCTCCGTAGTGGGCGAGGCCGGGGGCGGGGCGGAATGTTAGTATTCTCAATTTTTACGAAAAAGGAAAATGTTGAGCTGGATTTTTCTTCATATACTTAAACCAAAGCAACATCTCACACAAATCGAGTGCGGCATGAGAATCCAGTTGTCTTTCATTAAGCCAGACATTAAAGACAGGCCAATCCCAGCCCAGTTGCCACTTTGCGTGCCAGGCCACGCCAAGCCCACCTGGGCGCCGGTGAAGCGGGCCCAGAAAGCGAAGACGTTAAAGACATTTGCAAAAATGCAAAACGATATCAGTGTTTTCCCACTGTTTTGTGTTGGAAACAACAACTATTTTCATATAAAAAGTTATTTATGTTAACATGCAATGAGGTTATTTTAAATGAATTAATAAATATTTAAAATTTTTCTCAGTTTTAGTTTCTAATATAGAAACAGCAGTAGGTATTTACACATACAAAAACTCTTTCGGATCTTGAATTTTTTCAAGTGTAAAGAGGTTCTTAGACCAAAAAGTATGAGAACTACAGGCCTAGAAATTCTAGCAATGGGAAAGAACCCTGTCTTCACTGCTCCATCTGCGGTTCCTAGTCCAGTACTACCTGTCATGCAGAAGGAGGAATAGATGAAATATCACGCAGTGATGAATGGTGAGAGGAGGAACCACTGAATTTACTAGTAAACATGTTCTGAGGGCCTTTTGTATACAGGACGCTGTAGAATGCCTCAGCTGTTTATTCCCAGGTGAACTTCACGGTTTAAACTCCATCAGCTAGGCGAGGAGGGAGAGAAATACTTAAATAGACGTTAATAATAACAAAACTATGTCAAGGTGCCATTCCCAGTGGTTTACTATTATTAATTCATCCTCGCCCCACCCCCATGATTTTGAGGTTTTCCCCATTTTACAGATGAGGAAACAAAGGCACAGAGAGGCCAAGGAACCTAGGTCACACAGGCGGTATCAAAGCTGGGAATCAAGTCAGAGAGCCTGGCCTGAGCCTTTGTGCGGGCCACTCAGAAGAGCAGTGCTGTCACTGGATGAGGCCTGCCAGCCCGGGAGTCAAGACACCTCTGGAGAAGAGGAACTATGCGAAGGGGGAGAGTCCCAGGCAGGAGGACACCGAGGTGAGGTCATGTCCCCTGGGACAGGAGTGGCCCGGAGGAGCCTTGAGGGCAGGATGGTCTAATTGGTGTCAAAGTCCATGAGTTTGCCCTAAGGGCAGGGGTGGGGTGGGAGAAGGCTTTGAGCCCAGTGACGTTGTCAGACTTGCTTTTTTTCTTGCTTCTAAAATAGACAGATTCCCCACTGCCTCCTTATGTTTATTGTCTGTTTCCCCACCATAAGCTCCACAAGGGCAGAGAGCTTTGTTTTGTTCATCATTATATCTCTAGCGCCTGGAATAGTACCTGGCATACAGTAAGCGGTTCATAAATGCACAAATTAGATAGGTGAAGGTTGAGTCTGGGTCACCTGTGGACGGCGGTAGAGATGTCCAGGTGGTCGTGGGATGTGAGTCGGCCCCTCGGAAGGGCAAAGGACCAAGATCTGCCGTCCCCTCTTCTTCCTCCCGGCCTGGGATGATCAGCACACGGCCCCTGGGGTGGAGCCGTGTCCCAGAGAAGGGGGCTTCTGGGGCCGGAGGATTCCAATGTCCCAGAGAAGGGGGCTCCTGGGGCCGGAGGATTCCTCTGGTGTCCCCAGCTCAGCCTGGTGCTCAGCCGGACAGCAGGCGGCGGCACTCAGCCAGACTCGCGGGGCCAGGCAGCCTCTTCGGCCACTAGGTGGCGCCGCAGGACAGCTTTCTCGCGCCGCGCGACTCCGCGATCCGGTCTGCCGCCGTCTGGGTTACGGTGTCCAGATAGGAGCGTGGGTTTGGGACAACCCAGGCCTCAGCTGGCTCTTTGCAGCCAGCCTTACGTGGCCCCAGCTTCCTACTGTCGCTGCTCCGCGGCCTTCCAAGGCCGGACTACACACTGTGCTGGGCCTGGCCTGGAGGAGTGGGTGGGGAAGCCGAGGCAGAGCCTCTAGGCTGGACTGCGCGGGGGGAGCTGAGGCCTCCTTCTAGAAAGGTGTGCAAATGGTTGGGGAGGCTGCAGGGGCTGGACGACCCTAGGCAGTCCCTTAATGAGAGTGTCTCTGTTTCCTCCTCTGTTAAATGGGGCTTAGCTTCCTCACAGGGTGGGTGTGAGGAGCCAGTAAATTAAACCTGCAAAGTGCCTAGAACAGGGACTGCGCGGGTCAGCGCCCAGCCACTGTGTGCAGCCCACACTATAGACATGTCCACTCCCACTCTGGGCAAGAACGAAGTGCCAGGCCTGTCCTGGACCCCGGATGGCATGGACTGTGGAAGGCAACTCCTACTCTGTCCCCCTCCCTGGCAGAGGGTGCGTCATGGATCTCACAGGCCGGCTCCTGTCCAGCTTGCATTAAGTTGATGGAGCTATTTTGCTGCTTCGAGCCTGTTTGCTCATCTGTGAGTGGAAACACTGGGTCTCTGCCCACCCCGGCCCCTTCCCTGGGTGTCCCTCAGTGCCTGCTTGGCTGGGGCCCTCAGCCACATAGAAGAAACATCGGGTGAGGTTGCTGCCTTCCTAGATGCTGTTGCCCATATGCCCTGGCCTCCCTGAAACCAGCTTAAGCTCACCAATCCTTGGGGTAGGGGGGACCCACGGCTTAAAGGGAGGCGGGTCTTCTTCCAGGTCACACAGCATTTCAAGGGCAGAGCCAACGCTAGAACCCAGGTCTCTGAGTCCTGAGCAGGAGTGTGCATGAGTGTGTGCGTGAGCGTGTGAGAGCGACTGTGAGTGTGAATGTGTGGCTTTTTTGAATTGTACATTGAGGGGCTTCCTGGGATCTTGTAATTTGCATTTGCTTTTCTCCATCGTTCTCCTGTCTCTTTATCTGCTCCTCTTCATCTCCGGCTCTTGTCTCTCATGTCTCTGTCCTCTCCTCTCTGTCTGAGTCCTCTCTCTTTCCGTCTCTAACTCAGTCACCCTACTCCCCAAGCTCCTGGCCTCTCTCCACCTTCAAATCGAAACCCAAATGGGATTTCCAGTTGCCTTTTCCGACAGGCGATTTCGTCTCCCGGTGCCCGTGCGTTCTCCCTGCTCTCTGCCGCCTTGCCCTGCGTTATCGCTGAGTCCTGTCTCCCTGTCCCCCTCCAGCTCCTGCCATCAGTGGCTTTGAAGTGTGTTTACAAGAGAGCTCAAGAGAAAATCTATTTCTGCCTTGTCTGGTTCGAAATTGTTGGCGGAGTGGGCTCCTTTTGGCCTCTGGTCTCATCTCCTCCGTCCCTCTCACGGCCTCTCTGGCTGCGGCCCAGTCTCTGGCTTTCTTTTCAAAAATGTGATGCTCACGTCTGATGTCTTGTTTCCTCTGACCACGCTGTCACCAGGCAATCACTCCTCCTCGGTGTCTAGGATCAACGTCTCCCCGGGGTGGAAGAGGGGATTGCAGGGCCGTATGGGAGATGTTGGGAGATAGGCAGGTCTGTGGGGTGCCCTAGGGCTGATGCAGATGCTCTGGGTTGACAGACTGGGCATACACAGCTGTGTGTCCAAAAGCAAGCTGCCTTCCTTCTCTGGGCCTGTTTGCTCCTCTGGGAATTGGGCTTTGAGAAGTATTGTCCAGCCCTCTTCTGAGGACTGAGGGTGCTGGGCAACCAGCTCCTGGCTTTTGAGTCCTGAGGTCTGGAGGGAGCTTGGGTTCTGGAGCCAGACTGTGTAGGTTTAAATCTTGGCTTTTCTACTCGCTAACCATGTGACCTTGGATAAGTCACATAACCTTTTGGTGTCTTGGTTTCTTCAGCTGTGAGTTGAAGGTACTAATAGTCCCTTCTTCATAGGGTTGCTGTGAGGATTGAGTGCCATGCACTTGGAGTAGCACTGGCCACAGAGTAAGCATTATATGTTTGTGAATAAAGGACTGCCACATGGGCCAGCAGTGTGCGCATGTCTGTGTGCATGATCTGTACGTGTATACAGCTGCTGGATGCCACATTCTTGTGATCAGCACATGGGATGGTTCGAGGCCACAGTGAGCAATGCTCAAGAGCCTGGCGTCAGCAGGTTTGTGTTCAAATGCAGCCTTGTCACTTACCAGCTGTGTGAGCTGGAGGTTACATCACCCCTCTGAGCTCCGTGGGGGCTGGGTGGGGGCTGGTCATGCCTCCCTCACAGGTCTGTTGGAAGGCCCAACGAGGGGAGGGGTCGATGGAATGTGCTTAGCAACTGGGCTTGACACTTCATCACCTGTTCACTGAACAAATACCTGTTGAGCGAGTACAGGAGCCAGGCCATGTGCAGGGAGGTGATCAGGTGTGAACTTGGGGCTCAGTGTGGGCCTGGTGGTGCTCACACGTTCGTGTTACATTCTCAGCAAGTGTGGGCCTCTGCTGCCTTTCAAGGGCCTGTGTTCGTGAATCTGGGGTTTGCAGGGTTTGGGTGGCACCCAGGGACAGTGGCCCCATCCGGGCAGTCCAGGCAGAGATAGAGCGGCTTCTTTTCAATGATTTAATAATACAAAGATAAAATTGTTGGAATGACTGATTTTAAGAACTTAATAAAGACACGAGAAGAAGCTGCTGGAAATTCTCCGTAGAGATCTGGGGTCAGACAGTGACTGTGGGTAGGGGTCACAGGTGGGATCTTTTTAATGGCT
>NW_011888926.1:3242316-3257703 GCF_000151845.1 Pteropus vampyrus | reverse complement strand
TATTATTGTATTACAGCCATACATGTAATTTATTACATTATCATACTGCATTACTATATTCTTCAACTGTAATAAATATTCATTTCAACTTTCTAGTACATCTAGCTCACTTCTATTCCATAAATGATTTCTGATCTTTTATTTCACTTTTCAGAAATCCTCTTTAGAAATAGCCGAGAGTATAAATTATAAATTAACAATTATAACAGAAAGAATGAGCATGGACTGTTCTTTGCAAACCTTTCGGCTCCTAAACTCTTGGGTGAGTGTAGCCTTATGCTAAGTGCTGAGAGAGGAAGGGCAGGGTGGGGAGTGATGGCAATTTGTCTGACGATTGATTTTGAGTCAAGGCTAAGCTCGTAAGAATGCATCCCAGCCAGAACAAAGGTGGGGCTGAAGGGGACGTTCTTAGAGGGGACTGTTATTGACAAATGGGGGCTCAGTTCCCTGAAGAGGATGCGTGAACTCCCTTACCAATTAGGAGAGGACAGAGCTTGGTGTTTACACTTCTAACGCACCCCTACTGCAGCTTCCTTTGCAATCAGTGGGGACAGGAACTGAATTCTGGATGATGGAATGTTGGTGGAGGGGGCGACGCCACTCTGGGCCTGGCCTGGCTCTTGAAAACATGTCTTGCAATCTCCAGCTCATTTTCTTTGCTATCATGACCTTGGTACAATGTGTTATGGATGGCAGGGGACTGCCCAGTTGGACTGTGACACAAATAACCAATAAACTATTGTGTCAAAGCTCTGAGATTTAGAGATCTCTTTGTTGCTGCAGTATAGCCTAGCATATCTTGACTAATACACCCAGTCCCCCTCCTGATAGTCCCCCAAGAGACCCCACAAAGTCAGGCTGTGGCTCTGGGATGACCTGTGTCAGGTGGGGGCATGTGCAGAAGTGGAAGGCGGAGACGCAGGCTTTGTCATGGCTTCAGTGTTTGCTGGGTTGTGAGAACCCCAGTCCCCTGAAGGCTTTGAGAATGCAGAGGACCAAGAAGCCTGGGCTTCCCTGGCCAGGAGCTGGGGCTTGAGGCCTGTGGGTGCGCTGAGACTTTGGCCAGGCCCTGGGGGCTTCCTCAACACAGAGGAAGGAACCTGAGGGGACCGAGGTGGCTTAGAAGGGCCACTCAGAGAGGAACGAGGGTCAGAGGCAGGGGCTGTCACCTCATCTCGCCCTTGCACGTCCTTGCTAGCAGGACAATCACCCCCTCTGGGCCTCCTTTGCCAACCTGTGACAGGAGAAGGTATGAATCTCTTCATTCCACACAGGTGGAGCTGAGGGTGCAGGGGACACTTCTCTGGACCCCAGAGCCTCTGACTGGGTACATCCTGAGAGGCTGCATCTTGGCGAGGAGCCCGGGTCAAGTCAGATGTGGCCAGAGGGGCATTGCAGAACCTCCAAGTAGAAAGCAGAGTTAGAAACTGCACCAACAACTCCACCAAGGACCCTCAGGAGGGGCCAGTTCGTGTCATCCCACCCCAGCCGGTGCGACCCAGCCCAGACTCCTGTTTCTGCTCTGCGCCTGCCCTGTGCTGGGCTTTGCGAAGAGACACAGAGAAGACTTGCTCTGTGGCCAGCACTGTGGAGGAGTCTGGTGGGGGAGACAGCCGACAGTGCCCCTTGACTTGATGTGACAAGACTGGCAGGCCAGAGGAAGAGAGTAGGGGAGGAGAGGGGCATCTGTCCGAGGCTTGTGACCCTGAGGGCAGGGCTAACGACATATTTGTGGAGCCCAGTGCAAAATAAAAATGCGGGGTCCCTCGTTCAAAAATTATTAAGATGGTGAGAGCAGAGTGTTAAACCAAGTATGAGGCTCTCCTGAGCATGGGTGGGGGCGCAGAGGGAGAGCCCCGTGTGACCTTGCACCCCAGTAAGCTGCCTGAGGGCATGGGGATCCTGGGAGAGTTCGCAGATGGGGCATTTCCTAAGACACCCCTACCTCCCCCCCGCCGAGATAACACGGTGGCTTCCTGCACAGGATGGAGCCAGATGGCTTGGTGCAGGTCTGGCTGGGACCAGGGGCCAGAGACTCTGTGCCTCAGTTTCCTACTCTGCAAAATGAGAAGAAGAATAACACCTACCTTCGAGGGTTCAGCAAGCTAAATGGGGTGAAGCCTGAGCCAGGGGCTGGGGCAGAAATCCCTCCATAGGTGGTAGCTCTTCAGATCCCGTAGCCACCCCTCCCCACGCCCCGCCCCGCGCCCCGTCCCACGTCCCGCGCCCCGCCCCGCGCCCCCCGCCCCCCCCCCGCTGTTTTTCTCCTTCGCACTTACCGCTTGCTGACTACCATACCTGTTTATTGCGTGTCTTCTCAATCACAGTGTAAGGATCACAGGACCTCCGTATGTCTTGTTCTCACCTGTAGCTGCAGAGCCTAGAATGGTGCCTGGCACACAGTAGGTGCGTGACAGATGTTTCTTGAAAGAGTGAATGAGTGTCAAGTAAAAATATTCATTAGGTAAAAAGTATGTATTTGCCACCTACTGTACGCCAGGGACTGTTTGGAGAGGCAGTACGGGCCAGGCTTGAAGCAGGAAGGCGGGGCGGAGCAGGATGGTAGAGCAGACGAGAGATGGTAGAGGGGCTGGCGCGGTGCAGATGGTGTCCACAGACTCAAGGACAGGAAGATGGATGGCCGAGGCTGTCTGGGCGGAGGGAGTATTTGTTAGTTTTGTGGGTGTAATCTGTCATGGGGAAACCCACTCCTTAGCAAGCAGCCGGTTCCCTGGAAGGATGGCCTTCGGACTTGGGAAATTCTCCCTGAAGCTGGGGTATAGTCAGCGCCTGCTGCCCGTGGTGTCTGCCAGTCCCTGTGCCTGAGGTCATGTCCTGGAACTGATTGCCCAGAGAGGTCTGAGGACAGTGCACCTTGGCAGCCTCTCTCCAGGAGGGAGTCCTTGGTGGCCACCCACTGCTAGGGCCGTGGCATGATGGACACTGGCAGGAGATGGCCTCAGGGGGTCCTGGCAGCTCTACTCAACTTCCTTCCTGAGACATGGGTGTAAGACATGAGTCTACTGGCCCCTGGCTGAGACATCCAAGGCTGAGTGGCTTTTGCACGAGCTCAGACCTCTCTCTGGGCCCCCAGACTCACATCTCCAAAGCCCCTGGGCTTGTCCTCCTGCCCTTGCATGTCCCAGAGACCTCTCAGCCTCAACTTGTCCCAAATGGAGCTTGCTCTCCTCCCCCAAACCTGCTCCCCCTCTCCCCACCCAGACACTAGGGTGCTATTCTCCCCTTTTCCTTCACCTCACATAAGAGGAATCACCTGTCTTGTCTAGTCACCCTTCTAAATCACCCTCAGACTTTCCACTTCTCTCCACTCCCAGAACCACGCCCCTGGCCCAGGTCACCAGCCCTCCCCCACAAGCCACCCCTTGGCGGGTGGCCCAGTGGGGGAGCGGGCAGTGGTGAGCAGCTTCTGCCTGCCCAGCTGGTGGCCCACATGGCCCTTGGGGCCCCTGCTGTCTCATCTGCCTGCCTCTGGGTTGGCAGTATCCTCCTCCCTCCATGCAAACCATTCGTGCCTGTGGCCCTGTGGCTTAGCATGTCACAGGCAGGCTCACGAGATCCCTTGGTCCTGGGGTAGGGGCTAGGCTGTGTCCCCACCGCAGGTCTGGTCCCATAATCATGTCCTCTTCTGCCTCTGCCCTCCCCTCCTCTCTGACAGACGTGGTCCTCCCGTGTCCTCTCAGGCCTTGGTGCTGGCTCTATTCCCTTCTCTGGTACTCCTCGGAGTGGTGGGGAGAGGAAGGCAGGCAGCTAAGGGCAAGACTCTCTTTTTTTTTTGTTTAACATTATCCCAGAAAACTGACTAAATGGCTTTATTTGGTATCTTCGAGAAGCTTCTCCTTCTGTAGGAGATGTAGGTGTTGGCTTCGAATCTTGGCTCCACCATCTCTGGGCTGTGTGACCTCGGGCAAATTCCTTAAACTCTCCGTGCTGTAGTTTCTTCATGATAAATTGTGCTTAACAATAAAATCAAACCTTTAGGTTGTTGGGAGGATTGAATGATCACATATTTTGTGAACGTAGCTGTCATGTTTTTTGGTATCCATCCATTTACAGAGTGCTTTCCTTGTTAACATTTGATCCTCACACTTTGTCTGTGATCTAAGTTCCACTTGACAAATGTGGAAATTGAGGTCCCCACCTACTCTATGCAGTGGAGAGGCTGGGACGTGGGGGTCAGACCTGGGCGTGAGTTTATGCTCGGTCATTTCCTGTATGTCTTTGGGGGATACCCTCCCCTTTCCGAGCCTGTTCCCTGATCTTTACAATCAGGATTATCTGCCTTACTTTGCAGGATTCTGAGAACCCACCAGTTCCCAGCTGCATGACCTTTAGCCAGGTTACCTACCTCTCAGTGCTTTAGTCTCCTCATCTGTGAAATGGGGGTGATGACACCAGCACCTTCCTCATCGTGCTGTTGCGAAGGCGAAGTGAGTTTATATGTGTAAGAGCTCAGAACAAGGTCTGGTACATAACGAAGACTGGATAAGTGTTTGCTCTTATTATTGTTAATGTTATTATTTGGTGATGAAATTTGCACACATGTGCACAAAATTTCCCAGATATTTCCAGGAGGTTCATCCTTGGAGTGTCAGCATCCTTGGATTAGCTGTCCCCTGGGATTCCTCATCTGAGATGGGGTGTGTATGTGTTAGAGACCTCTGTGGAGGTGGAGCTTGTGGGCAGGGGCTTCAAGCCAGAAAGAGCACTCATGAGTCCTGGTTGTTCCTCTTACCTACCTGCGGTCTTGGGCAGGTCGCTCCCTCTCCTTGAAGCCTCAGTTTCTTTTGCAAAATGCAAATGGTAATACTATGAGGTTGAAGTGAAGTTGGATGAAGTGCCTGACGAGAGAAGACCCTCGAGAAGCGATCACAGTGACTGTGATGCCCCAGCACCCACACCCAATTCCCTGGCTGTGTGTGTGTGCCAGGGTTTTAAAATACCAGGCGGGGGCTTTCCCCTCTGCCCCTTGCTTCTTCTCCCGCCTGCGTCCCCACCCTCTGCCCAGCACCCTGGTTGTCCCAAAGCCCAAGTCTGATGGAGGGATTCCCTGCAGGGAAAGTAGGGGGCACACACAGTCCCAGAGGACAATGGGACCCTGGCCTCTCCTCCTCCCTTCCCTGAAACAGGCAAGGAAATCCTACCCCCCACTTGGGAGCTATTGAGCAGTTCCTCAGACTCCAGCTCCACGCTCCTTGGAGACCTGAATGAATTAAAGATGTAATTAATTTAGGAATCATTCATTATTTGATGGCTGGGATCCTCTAGTAGGTAGGTAGTGGAGAAGGAGGGGCGGGGCCATCTTTCTGTCAGGGGCCCAAAGATTCCCTCCTGATGGGCGTGTGTGGCCAAGACAACGCCGGGGGACTGGGAGAGAGAGAAGGGCCCCTCCCCACCTACTCCTACTCAGAAGGATGTCCTCAAAGTCTTGAGCAGCCTCAAGATGCCCACTATCTCCCGGAACAACCTCTGCCTTAGTTTTCTCATCTGCAAAATGAGACAAGGTTGCTTTAGGCAGTACCTTCCTATCTAAGACCTTGGAGATTTCTCCTTCTGAACACCTCCAAGACCCTCCTTGCTTGAGGTGTCAATGTGCACCCCTCCCCTCGTCCTAGGATATTTGGCCATGCATTTCTTTGGCTCATAGAGAAGGGAAGGAAACTAGATAAATGGATATGACAGGCTCTGTGCTAGCTGCGGGGGATACTGAGATGAGTGTGATACTTCCTGCCCTGCAGTGTCCCATGGGGGGAGACAGGAGACCTGGATCTAGAAGGAGAAATGAGGGGAAAGAAAGACACTCCAGGTGGGGGAACGGCATGCGAAAAGGCTCAGAGGCACTAGGCAGTGTAGGGATGGGGCAGATGTAACCGGGACACTGAGGAGCACATGTGTGCCAAGGGGAACGAGGCTCCTGAGCCTGGCAGGTGATGGAGAAAGGAAGGGTTAGTGCTCTTTTACATTTCCAGAGGAAAACAAAATTTTGAAACTGTCAGAAATGTGATGAACTGTCAGGAGCACATGAAACAGCCACGTACCCTGGGAAACGGAAGTCTCAGCTCTGTTTGTTCTGTGACAGTGTGAAAACTCACAACCTTTTCAGCAAGAAGGGTAATAAAACACAGGAAAACTGGAAGCGCTTTGGTTCAGCCCTGCCGAGGATGCTGCCCGTTTCCGCCCTCCGGCCTGGATCGGTTTGTGCGTGTCAACACTTGCCCAGCTTTGCAGACATCTCATTCTGCCTTGGTTCCTCAATCTGTCAGCCATCTCCGCTTGTGGTGTTCTTCTTGGTCACTGTGGCTATTTGAAAAAGATGTCCAAGTAGAAATCACTTTCTCTTCCTGAAAATCTCTGGCTGGGGCCACCTCCTCCACAATTCCCGTCCTTTATCTCCTCCCCAGTCCTTCTCACCACCACCTCTTCCTTCAGTCCTACTGAACTGCTGGGAGACGGTTGGGTGGGAATGGACACCAGGCTGTGGAGAGGCCACGGGGAGGTTCAGCACCACGGACAGCGACTCGCTGCCGGATCCACACGGGGAAGTGGGCTGGTTGGGTGGCCTTGAATGCCCACTCAGGAAGTCAAGTGCAGGGAGCTGGGTTACGGGGCTGATGATGTCGGAGGAAGTCTCTGTGAGTCCAGAGATGATTTACCAATGAAATTCTCTCTTTATTTTTCCCCAAGACCCTTGATCACCTTCCCCAGCCGTGCCCCCTACTCTGATTCCGTTTCTTCCTTGCTCTGCAGGCCTTAGCTTGGGCTCTCTCTCCACGCTTCACTCTCCCTTCTCCAGCCCTCGGCGTGCCTACCCCTGGGCACTCAGCTCCATCACCCTAGGCTCTCACCCTCATCTCCTGGGGGAGTTTCTGGTCTGGCAGTCACAGAGGGCTCTTGTGTTACTCATCTGGTTGCATGCTATGTGACCCTGGGCAAGCATTACCCCCTTCCGCCCAACCTCCTAGCATCAGAAAGGGGGCAGTTTGGACCATGTTATTTCTGAGCTTGGAGCCAAAGCCCAGGGTCAGCTCCTGACAGCCAGTACCCTAGCGGGGAGAGCTTCAGGCAAAGGCAGGATGTGTGCTGGTCACTGCAGGAAGGCATAGGCAGAGCCCTGTGGGCTTGGGAGAGGGCGAGGCAGGCTGGGCACTGAGCGAGTGTGTGAGTGTGTGTGTGTGTGTGTGAGTGTGTGTGTGTGTGTGTGTGTGTGCACGCGCGCGCATGCGTGTGCTGGGGAGGGGAGGCGAGGGCGGGAGGAAGAACGCAGAGGATCTGCCGGACCAGAACAGAAGAACCCCTTAGCCTGTATATTTAGCTCATCGAGGTATATAAACAGAAACCTGGAGCCGACTCAACGCTCCCCCCTGAAGTGTGAGTCATCAGTGCTGCTGTGGCTAAAGTTAGGCTCCAATCACAGGCTCCCTCTCCCCTCTCTCTCCCCTTCTTTATTCTGGCCCCTTAGTGCCTCCTTAGCTCCTACCTCCTTATCTTTTTTTCCCCATCTTTGCCTTCTCCTCTGCTTTCTCCCTAAATCTCTCTCCTCTTGGATGCTCTAAACTCTTTCCCTCCCTGACCTGCCAGTTTCCTCCGTTTCTCTCTCCTCGATGTTCTCCATCTCCCTTCTTTTCTCGCTCTTCCTTTCCCCGCTTTCTCTCTAACGCTTTAATATGTCTTCCCCTCTTCCCGAGTGCATTGGAAGAAGTGTGTATTTGTGCTTGTTTTTATGTTTGTGTGAGCTTAATAATAATGCGCCGTGTGTGCTTAAGAGGGAGTGTGAATGTATCTGTGTGAGTAGGTGAGAGGGTGTATTTAATAAAAATGCTGTCTGCTTGGGTGTACGTGTGAGGGTGTCTGTGGTGTTTGTGGGTCTGCGTGAATGTGTCTGTTTGCGTGTTTGTGTGTGGGCACATGTAGGAGTATGAGGATTGTGTGTCAGTGTCTCTGTGTATTTCTTCTCCTTTTGGGGGAGGGCAGCTCTGTGCCCCAGAAGTGAATGCTCTGGGTTAAGCATTAGAGAACACTCCCTCAGTTTCCTGTGGAGGTTTGGGGTGCAGAAGGATCTCCAGGTCCCTATGGACTAGGAGCAGGGTGGCTCCAGGCTAAGTAGAGAGTGAACCCAGGCTTGGCTTTTGGACCCTGATACTTTCTGCTATGTGACCTTGGGCCAGTCTCTTGGTCTCTCTGGTCCTTGCTTCTGCACCTGCCGGAGGAATACGATGACCCCGCTCGCCTCACCAGGCTTGGGGGCAGGGCGCAAAGGAATTCATGGACGTGGAGGTGCAGATGGATGGCGCTGAGGACACCCTGGTCACTGGGACCAGATGCCTCTCTGTCATTTGTGTGCTTTTATGCCCCAGTGGGTTGGCTCACGTTGCTTCCTCAACTGTGTATTTGTAATTTATACCAACGTTCAGACAGAATTGGAGGCTGGATACCACCACTGGGCGCACTCTCCCATCTTAATCCATGGTGGCCACTGCCACCTTCGAGGCGCATCTTGAAAGCTGCTCGCTGCAGGAAGCCTCCCTGGATCTCTGCTGAGGCTGCGCACCTGCCTCCTCCCTCCATCCCTCCCTCCCTATGTGGGCCTCTCCAACATCCCACCATGGTCTTCGCCCTCCACGAAGGAATTCCCAGAAGGTTTTATGAAAGGGAATGTGTGTGCCCTGGGGATGGCATAAGAGAGGGAAAGGTAAGAGACAGACAAGGGGATGAGATAGGGGCTGAGAGGGTGGTGGGGCAGCTGGAGCCCCAGGCTCTGCTCATGGGTAGGTGGTCTCAGATGTCAGGGGCCCTGTGTGTCAGGGACCAAGGAGCCTGCTGAGAAATCAGTCTTGTCGCCCTAGGGTGGGTGTGGACTGATGAACACCAGCTCCTCCCAGTCCATTGTCTACGCAGCAGCCAGGGTGATCTTTCAGGATTCGAGTCGGCTCATATCCCTGAACACCTCACTTAAAATAACCCACCATCCTCACTCTCCATTCATCTCCCCTGCTCTATGTTCCTCCATGGATTGATATCCTCAGATGTACTATATCGTTCATGTATTTATCTTATGTATTTTTCTGACTTTCCCACTGCATTATAAGCTCCATGAGGCCAAGGAGTTCGTTTTGTCCACTGCTGACCCCCAGGGCCTAGGACCGTGCCAGGCACAGAGCCAGGGCTCAGAAAGGAGCTGCCCCACCACACCCTCCTGTGTGAGAACCAACCACTCATTCATCTGTTCATTCATTCAGCAAATCTCCAGCACCTACTTTATGCCCAGGTCTGCCCTCCTTTGTAGGTCTCCCAGTGTGGTGGGGGTAGGGTAGCGAGACAGGCCATCGAGCCAGGTAGGAGTGTAGGTGAAGGAGTGCTGACTCAGGCTGGTGCGATCCCGGAGAAGGAGACATCCGACTGGGCTCGAGGATGCGAAGGCACTCTCTAGGTGGTGACATTTGATTACAGCCTTTTCTACCTCACCTAAGACCACGGCCAAACAGAGGGCAGGGCTGGGGATTCTTCTCCAAACCCAGAGTCAGCATTGGCGTGGAGCTGGCTTCAGGGCTGGGGACCTGGGCTCCATGATCTTTTCTGGGGGTTGGGGGTTCCCGTTTTTACAAAGATCGAAACCTTAAAAGCAAAGACTGCAGCTCTGATGGTGGAGTTTCAGGAGCTCTGGGGGACTGTGGAGCTATACCCACCTGGTCCTTAAAATGCCCATCCTGAGCTACCTTGGGTCAGAAGGTTGCAGGACAGGGCTCGAGGCCAGCTTGGACCAGCCTCTAGCCCAGGATGACCCTGCTCCCACCCATATAGCCCCCAGTCATCTCACCTTGATGGTGACATTGAAGGCAGCTTCCTGGAGGCCTGACTGCCAGGCGCCAGGGGCACCAGCCTTTGTCCACCAGAGGATAAAAGGAAGAGGTGCCTGCTTTATTATTCTTTCCCCAAGCAGCAGGAGCGGCAGAGAGGAAAGGAGAGAGCCAGAGCACGTATGCGTGAGAGACTTACACACACGGCATAAGGACAAGGGAGAGCAAGACAGGCAGGGAGCCGGACACACGGAGTTAGGGAGACAGGTAGATGCAGAGAGAGACAGAGCGGGATGGAGAAAGCACGCTGGAGAAGGGGAAAGACAGAGGAACAGCCTAGGAGGAATGGGAGACGGGCAAGAGAAACAGGAAAAAGGAAAAAGACACCCACAGAGCAGAGAGACAGAGGCAGAGAGAAGAAAGCAGAGGGCGGAGGAAGCCCTCAACCGTGTTGATTTCTCGTCTTTCCTCCCTTCATTCTCCCCTCCAGCTGCTTCACCCCTGAACTTGTCTCTCCCTTCGCCTGTCTCTTCCCATGTCCTTCTTTATGTCATACGTCCCATCTCTTTGATTGGCCATCTCTCCCTCACTGTCTGTCTCTCGCCGCCATCACTGCTCCCACCTACTCCGGACTGTGGAGTTTCCGGGGCCAGGCTGGGACGAGGCTCTGCTGCGGGGAGATATCAGTTACCACCATCCACCCAGGGAAGGTGCAGAAACCAGGGCCCTCCTCCTTGCTCCCCTCCTCAAGTTTCCAAGCCCCATCCCTCTGTCTCTTAAACATCCCTCCGGTCTGCTCCCATCTAGTCCCCTTCAGCCAGCAATGTAGCCTCAAGCTAGTTCAGGCCCCCAGGCAATGTCTTGCTCTCTGCAGTTGGCTCTCGTGCTGCACCCAGGTAAAGCCTCTACAACGAACTTGACCTTGCCACTCCCACTTATATCTCCCTGAGCCTGGCATTCAAAGCTGTGGCCCAGCCACATAGGATATCCTGTTGTCCCCAAAAAAGCCATGCTCCTTCCCTCTCCCTGCCTCTGTTACCTCTGCCTGGAATGAAACTTCCTCCAGGGTGGTCGCTGGCCCATTGCCCACTGCCCCCAAGCCTTTGCTCAGTCACCCTGCGTGTGAAGCCTTTCTCGTCTGTCCTCTGCCAGGAATGACAGTTTCCTTTTGGAGTCTCCATTTCTCTTCTACTGTGTTGTCTAGACACGGCTTGACTGAGTTTCATTTGTCTCTGTATATCCAATACCTGGCACACAGTAGGTGGTCAACATGTGTCGCTGAGTGACCACTTAGGGTGACTGTTGTCATGTCATGTCACCTCTCATGACCTCAGTTTCCTCATAAGTAAAATAGGCCTGGACACGACTACTTGGAGCATTGGCATTCAAGACATGCACTCAGCAAATATTGAGCTCCTATTGCACACAAAGAAGATGGTGTGCCAACTGTCAAGTGCCAGTCAGAAGTGAGGGGGGCTTCCATATTTCTGTCTGGGGTGGGGGTCTGGGCACTTCCCCCTGCGGTTCCCCCCTCTGACATTCACACTGGACTAAACCCACTGCTTCTCCATCTGCCGCTTGCCGCTTGCAGACGGGACACCCAGCAGCCCTTCCCAGGTGTGCCCAGAATGGATTGTTCATGCCCCACCCAGGAAGCTTCTAGGGCATCAGCTGCTTCTTCTGGCTGAGAGTCAGGGGCCTCCTACCTGGCAGGAACCTGGGGGTCTTGAGATCTGTCCCTTCTTCCTCTGCCCATTTTCAGCCTCCCGTCCCGGGCAGGTGGGAGAAGGATCCCCACCGCGCACACACACGCGCATGCGCACTCACTCACTCGCTCTGGCGTGGAATCCTGTTTCTGCCGCTCATTAGCTCTGTGACTCTGGGCAATTTACTTAATTTCTGAATTCTGGTTCTCCCATCTGTGAAATAAGCTTTACGATACCTCTCACCTAGGACCGTGCCAGGGTTAAGTGGGTGAATACAGCAAAAGGGCGCCTGTCAGAGGGAGAGGTGCTCTCTGTTCCTTGCTGGGTAAGATGCTGCATCCCCACCCCTGCCGCCCGGGGGGATTCCTGCCACCACAGACCTCTGGGGGAATGCCAGCGTCCTAGGCCCCTCTGACTCTGACCTTTGCTTCTGCAGGCTGAGTCCAGGTGGGAGAGGGACTGGCTCACCTGCCCGGTGCTGGTCTTGTCCACGTCAGCTCTGGGAGAATCTATCTCCTTTTTTGACATTCATAACCTACAAAAAAACCACTCTGAATAAGGCCTGTAAATATTGGACTTCCTGGGGCTTGGAGAGGGAGAGGCCCTGCAGCCAGGCAAACGCCTCCTCCCTCTCCAGGGCTTCCTCCCCAGGCGCCTCCCCGTCCCGTGACCCCACCTCCTCCATGATGCAGTCTCTTCTCTGCTTCACGCTCCATGCTTTCTTCTCTGAGACTTCTGGTTCTTCTCCCTTTGCCAATCCAGCCACCATTCTCCAGACTGGGATCTGGGTCTCCTCTGAACCCATCGAGCGCCTGCCGCATCAATCTGGGAGGCCCAGCGCCTGGCCCCACCCTCCCTCTGAGTCTGACTCCAGACTCCATCCTGTTTCACCCATGGTCAGCACTTCAGGCCTTTCCACGTGGTAATGTTCTCCAGCCCTGGCATTGGCCTGGCATCGGCCTGGTACCCGGCAGATGAGGAATAAAAGCTTTTGTAATGTCGAAGTTCATTTTATGCCATTGTTTTTCTCCTATCCTTACCTCCTATCGCCTGGGGAACATGCTCTAATGGGGTAGGGGTGGCCCGTGTGAGGATATCTGGGCCAGGCCCCTCCCTCTTCCAGTAGGTGGGGCCATCGGCAGTTTGGAATTCAGAATCCTGGAAATCTTAACTCTTAGAGTTTTGAATCTTAGAATCCAGAACCCTGGTGAAGAGCACAGACTCTGGAGTCAGGCCCCATGAATTCGCATCCCAGCTCTGCCATTTATTAGCTATGTGACCTTGAGCAAGTTATCTAACTTCTCGGTGCCAATGGCTTCTCATCTGTAAAACAGTAGTGACGATTTACAAGATCGTGGAAAGGATTAAAGTGTTCATATTTGTCAGTGGCTTAGACCAGGCCTGGCGCAGATAATGACTTTGTAAGTATTTGAGAAAGAAGTCAGCGTGGATTGTGAGAATACTGGAATCTGTCTCTGTGATTTTAGGGACCTCATCTCATGTCCTGGGGCAGGAAATTTGCCCCAGTTTCCTTCAGCCCCTTTGCTTATCACAACTGACAGATGCTTCCTACCCTTCCAGTCACTGCAATTGCTAGAAAGTTCTCCTGGGGGACTGAGGTGAGCTTGGGCTGCTGTAATAGTGAGTGACGGCCTGGTTGGGGCTTGACCCTGGGGGAGATGATAAGGGAGCCTGGCCTAGCGGCAAGGTGGGTGCCCTAGGCGACTCCAGCACAGGGTCTGTCTCGCCCACCTCCAGGCAGGCCCCTGCTCCCAGGGCATGGCGGAGCCTAATGAGTGCGTGCGGCGGCTGCAGCCTTCTGCAAATACCAGGCACAATATAAATAGCAATAATGAATAAATGAAGCTCCCGCAGCCTGTGAGGGCCTCGGGGAGGGACTGCTGTAGCCTTGCTTCTTGCTGAGACCTGAGTTGAAATCCCATCCCCCCGTAGGTTCTAGGGTTGTCCCACATCCCCACTTCCATCGTGACCTTTCATCTGTCTGCCCCCTCTATGTCCACAGAGCCCACTCCTTGCTGAGGGGTGGGTGTGGTGGGCAGAAGAGTGAAGGAGTGGACAATGAAGGCTTTAACCGAAGCATGAAGCATTTAGGTTGGACGTAAAGTGGGACTTCATGCTAGTGTGGATGCTTGAAGGAGGCTGGGAAGGGGGCGTGAGTCCTGCCGGAGCACGGAAAGGACTAGGATCACGGAGGGGGCAAATTTCTCCTTCAATGTAAAAAAGAACTTTGAATGATCAGAGAGGCCCACAGAGCAAAGGAGCTGCCCCAAGAAGTGGTGAGAACTGTGTCACCCCAGGAAGGCAAGCAGGGGCTGGGCGACCGCTGCCGCAGGCTGTAGCCGAAAGGATCTAGTCCTGAGAAGTCACCACCTGGTTTTCGGAGGAGAATAGAGAGAAAGTGAGCAATGGTTGACATCTCTCTGCCCTGCCGCCAGATTGCTTTCGCTCGCCCAGGCCTGGGCTTTCCAGTGGGGCATTCGGCCGGGCAGGGCATGGCATGCCTGCCCGTGCCGCCTCCTTTCTACCTCCGTGCCTTCGCGTATGTCCTTTCTCCCTCTTAGTCCATGCAGTTTCTCCCCCAACCACCTCTCCTTTTGTCTCAGTCCTACACAAGCCTTCAAGGCCCGGCATGAGCCTCTGGCCTTTGATAAGGTTTGTTTCCCTGAGGACCCCTGATCTGAAGCC
Source organism: Pteropus vampyrus (assembly GCF_000151845.1). NCBI lineage: Eukaryota > Metazoa > Chordata > Mammalia > Chiroptera > Pteropodidae > Pteropus > Pteropus vampyrus. The sequence goes on along the minus strand of NW_011888926.1, from coordinate 3,243,479 downwards.
CTCTCCGACTGGAAAGAAATCCATCCCGCCTGTGGGCGCCTTCTGGCCTGCTCAGTCCTTAGCTAGGAGACATTTCCTAGCCGTGTACTGTGGTCTGGTGACAAAAGTTTGTCTTGTCTCCCTGGACAGATTACAAGATTAAATATTTGTTGAGCACCTACTATGTGCCAGGCATGGTGCTAATCAGTTTTTAGGCTGGTTTCATCCTGCAAAATGTGGATTTTTATCCTTATCTCACGAATGAGGAACCAAAGGCTCAGAGATTTTAAGGGGCTTGCCCAAGGCGCTTAGGCAGGAAGTGGCAGAGCTGGGAGTGCGTCTTCCCCTGAAGCTCTGCCCATCTGCCCTGCCAAATGGCCCCAGGGCAGGCCTCAGCATCCCTCCACCCCTACCCCCGGCCCCAGTCCAGTTCCTGCTCCTTACTGCACATTCTCCAAGGAAGTGAGATGAGACAGGGGTGGGGAAGGCTGAGCTGAGGTCTCCCATCTCTCAGGCTCCTGTGGCCCAGGCTGCCCGGGGAAGTGGTGAGGCTGGGGCATTTGCAGCTGGAGAAAGAGGCATCTGTTCCACTTGGAAGCCTTCTTGGAAACCTTCCTGGAGGAGGTGGTCTTTTAGTCAAGTCTTAAAGGTTGAGAAGAAGCAGTGGTGTGGGTGAGAAGTGGGCAGGCTGCCTGGGCCTTGGAGTTCCAGCCTAGCTCCACCATTAAGAGATGGTGGCCTTAGATGGGCAGCCCCCTCCCCGGCGCAGTGGAGGACCGCCCCAAACCCCTTGCATTCCACAGCATCTCACTGAGAACCCAGAGTGTGTGATATGGCCAACCAGGTACCTCGGGCATGGGGGTGGTCAGTAATGGGGTCCCTCCCTTTTTACACATGTCGCAGCCCCCTTGCTGAGGGGGTAGGACGCTCCCCCAGGCACAACCCTGAATTTTAGGGAGTTGGCCTTAAGGCTGGGGGCTCCTTGCCCTCTGGGGACGAGTGGGGGCTCACCAGCCGCCGTCAGTCTGTCTGTCGCCTCCGCGCCTCCCCCCTCCAGCGTCCCGCGCCTGCAGCTTTCCCCGAAGACATTTGGTGTCAGTATAAGGACGGCTTTGCCTCGCACGCGGCGCGGCTCGGTCTCGCCGCCGCCGCACGTCCCCGCACCGCCGGGCGCTCGGGCTCCT
>NW_011888926.1:3222479-3241041 GCF_000151845.1 Pteropus vampyrus | reverse complement strand
TTCGCCCTGCCGGCTTCTCGCCGCCCGCCGGAGCCCAGCCGACTCTCCGCCAGCCCGCCGTCTCCTCCCGCCATGGCCCGGGCCCCGGGGCCCGCTGCCCGCCACCCTCAGCCCCGGGCACCCCAGGGGCTCAGCTGATCCTGAATTGGCGCGGGCGGGGGGCCGCTGGCGGGGCTGTGGGTCCCCCTCGATTTCTGGCTTGAGGAGGGGGGGAGGACGCGTCACCCCCGCGTCTCTAGCCTGGACGAACCCCCGCTGCCCGGCCAAGTCCATGCCCAGGTATGTGGGGGTGGGGTGGGGAAGGGGGAGGAAGGGAGGGCTCAGCTCCGATGCCGCTTTCTTGGCGCGGCCGTTCTTTCTTTATCGAGGGGTTTATTTATTTATTTCTGGGGACCAGTCCCCCCCCTAGCGCGTACCCATCAGGTCGGTCCCCCAGCCCTCGCCTTTGGGGCAGGTGCCTTGGGAGGAAGGACGGGAAACTTTGACCGGTCCCTTCTCCAAGGCCACGAAAGTTCTCTCCGTGCCAACGCCGAAGCCGGCTGAGCCAGCGCTGCAGAAATTTATTCAACAAGTCAGGCTGCCGGCTGGGGCCCAGGCTGTCGGTCTGTCCCGCTGTCCCTCTGCTGCTGCGCCTCTGCAGCCCGCTGGACCGCGGCTGGTACCAGTGTCCAGGGGGCTGAGCTGGAGTGTCGGCTGAGGGACAGTGGCGGCAGGGGATTGAATGGGGGAATCCCAGGCAGCGTTTAACTTTCCTGGAGGCTGGGGTGGCAGTACCCCCTCCCTGGTCAGCACCCCTGGGGGTGCCCAAGGCCTCACTGCATGAAGCCAGGCCAGGGTCTACGCTAGGACTCCAGGGGGTAAAAGAATCCTCAGCAGGTCGGGGATGGTTATATAATGAGTGTTTATGATGATTGGGTTTTAATTATCTGCTGGGTGGTGTGCGTGGGGGACGTGGGGGCAAGAGGCCCTGGTGGGGGGTGGAAAGGCCACCTCTGGGAGGTAGTCATGATACCTGGGGCCGGGGGAGGGGGGTCTCTCGGATGGGCCCAGGCTGAAGCATCAGTCATCCGCTCTGCTTGTGTCTTTCTCCCCCTTCAGGATCCTGGGGTCTCCTGAGCTGTGGATGAAATTGGTGTGTGGGGAGACCCCTGAGCTGTATTCTGGCTATGGGAGTCTGTGTTCTGGGGTCAGGTGTGTGTATGTGTCTATGTGTATGTGTGTGTGTGTGTGTGAGAGAGAGAGAGCGAGCCAGCCAGTGAGAGAGAGAGAGAGAGAGAGAGAGAGAGAGAGAGAGAGAGAGAGAGAGAGAGCGAGCGAGTGAGAGAGAGAGAGAGAGAGAGAGAGAGAGAGAGAGAGAGAGAGAGAGAGAAAGCTTGCTTGCGTCTGTGCCTGTGTGGTGTGATGGGGTCTGACACGCCATGTGAGGAGTGTCCTAGGGCTGGAGTGCTCAGGTTGGCCTGAGCAGGGAGCCAGTCTGTCCTGTCTCTCACCACCTGGGGGATTCACCTAACAGATACTGGCATCCTAGGGATAGGATGCTGTGCAGATAGGGGTGTGGGTCCATGGGCTGGACCCCATGGGAAAGGGTCTGGCCAAGGAGCTTGGACTGCAGTCCTCAGGCCCTGCCCATACTGTTGGGTCACCTCTTGGATCATTGTCTCTCCATAGCCCGAAGGACTGGCTTCCAACACACTTGTCCACCCTTCAGGACAAACTTTCTCTTCAGGCTCCAGGATTGGGGCTGGGGTGGGGACTGGGTGGGGAGTCTAGAGCCCTCCCTGTCCCCTTCCTCCCTCCACCATCCACACTGAGCCAGAGCGAGGGGATGACAGTGGGTGACAGGGCAGGGCAGCAACGACTGGGGATGAGTTCTGGGGATGCAGTTTAGGGAGGGAGAGGAAATGGGAAGAGCACGTCCTCGAGGGATGGGGGTGGGGCTGTGTTGGCCTGACACCAAGCTCATGAACCCCCATGGGATACCACATAGCGTCAAGCTCCCTTCCTGGCTGCTCAGAGCTGCACAGGCCTGTCCCTGGACACCGTGATGGCCGGCTTGGAGGTGGGGCTACAGGCCTGTCTGAAGGCCCCTCCCTATTCTTTTGACCAAGATTCTCTGCTCCCTTCTCCCCAATCCATATTCCAGGGCCTTTGAGAGGGCATCTTCTAGACCCACCAGGGGGCACCAAGCAGCAGTTACTTTGTCGATGCTCCTTGACTCCCCTTGACCTTGGGTGGGGAGATGGAGGTGGAGGTTGCTGGGAGAATCCCTCCTCTCCTACCCTCTGTCACTGTCTCCAGACAGCTTGCCCCTCGTGAGCCCGTAGCCAAGATGGGAGCAGTTTCAGGGACCAGTGTGAATGCAGCCTCTTTGTGGTCCTGGTCCCAGATCCACACTCTGAGCTCCCAGGGCCACCTCCGACTCCCCTCCCCCAGCCCCTGTCCATTGCCATCTCCTCCACCCTCACCCTGAGCCCGAGTGGGGCTCCCTTGGGCCTCAGCCCTCCCAGGAGGGTCTGTTTGTGGGCACCAGTCTGTCCCTCCCCCACCCTGGAGGGGCTCCACCCCAGAAGCTTCTGAGCGCTGTCCAAGGTAATGAAACAGGCTCTTGTGGGGCTCCTCCATTCCCTCTGTGTCCCCCCCTCCGCCGCCTGGTTCTCTGAGTACCCAGCCCCCAGCTCAGAGTGCTGAAAAACTCCATGCCGGCCGGGCACAGGGCTCCACGGAGACCCCGCGGCTGCAGGGCCCTCCTCTCTCCTCCTTCCTTCTCCCCACTCCTCTCTCCTCCGTTCTTGTCCTCCCTCCCCACCTCCGACCCCTTCCCTCCCTCCCGTTCTTTTCCTCAGATCGTTTCCTTCCCACACGTTCCCAGGATGTACTCTTGCCTCGTGCCCTCAACCCTTGTGTCCCCGGGAGTCCTGGGCTGGGCTGGGGCTCAGCAACAGCCAGCCCAGGGAGCTGTGGGTGCATGGCCTGTGGGTGCATGCTCCGTGATCCATGGTTGTGGGTGTCTGTGAATGGGCATGTGTGGGTGTCTGAAGGCCCATGGGTTTACGGGGCTCCAGGTCTGTGGGTGTTTGTGTCTGCGAACCTGTGGATGTGTAGCCTCACGGTCCTGGGGGCCTGCGAATCCTGGTATCCAGGAAGATGTGGGTTGAATCTCTCCCCCTTCTGGCTGCCAGGCTCAGGAGGGAAGAAAACAAATCTGATTTCCTGCTCTCGCTTTCTTATATTTATTAAGCACCTACTATGTGCCAACCCCTATTCTAGTCGCTGGGGGGACAGAACAGTGAACAGAGGGGACAGACAAAATCTGCTCTCTTGGAGCTCCTTTGCCCCTGGGAGGGGCTCAGGGCCTCCCCTGTACCAGGTGCTGTGCGGGCATGTGGCCACAGGACCTGGGTTCCTCTCACTCTCGGAGGCGAGAACTGGGCTGTGTTTGACACATGGGGGTGAAGATCATGAAAGGCTTTGAAAGAAGGCATTTAGATGCCGTTGAGCAAATGCTAGGAGCTTCTGGTGCTTTTGAGCAGGAGAGGGTGAACAGGAAGTGGTTTCTGCAGGGCGGAGGCCACGGTCTTTCAGGGCTGGAGGTGAGCACGGACCTTGTCCTACCTCACGGGCTCCTGCCTTCATCTCGGAGGCCCCACCTCTGCCAGCTCCCGCTTGCCCTGCTCTCTGGCCAGGGTGCTCTTGCTGCTGATGCATTTTGGGAGGAGCTTCTTCTCACCGCTGACCACCGGCCTCGATGGGCAGCGAGGGCCACATTCCACTCTCGGTTGGTACAAGGATTTAGGCCTTCTCCCTGGATCACTCAGCTCTTGTCCTGGCCAGAGAGACATGAGCAAGTCCATGATCACGAGCACGGCCCAGATGGCCAAGGTCCCTAGCATCACAGGAGTAAAATCGGGATGATACCTTCCACCTTAAAGGATTTTTGTGAGGCCTAGAGTTGTCTCTACAGTGCCTAGGATAGGGTCTGTACAGTAAAGCTGATTTTCTTTCATTAAGGTACTTTCTGAATCTCTTTTCCAGTCTGCTATCCCTTTTGTGAGATAGAGAAAGAATCATGTTTGCATTTTATACAAAAGGAAATGAAGCTTGATGAGACTGTATGATGCAGTGAGGCTGTGGCCGGGACTCGAATCTGGGCCCTGGGACTCCCGATCCAGTGCTCGAACACCCTCTCTCCTGTCAGGGATTACGTTCACCCTGATTTGTTAGCCGAAGTGAGACCCAAGGTCCTAATTACTGCAGAGTGAGTAGAAACTGATCAGCAGAATCGCCTGCTGGGAAACGCTCAAACACACTGATGGGAATTCAAACACAGCCTCACTTGCTGGCACTTGTCATAAGGCTGAGAGCCGACAGACAAATGACAACCCGAGTGACAGACACATGGATAGGTGCCCATGTGTTCTGGGGCCCAGAACTTGCTCAAGGGCATCCGAAGACGTTGTGTTCTCAAAGCCTTCCATGATCTGCACCCCCATGTGTCCAACACAGTTCTTCCCTCTGAGAAGTAGGTGGGTGGGCTGTAAGCCCCCGTCCACGGCCTGGCCTTCACAACCCTGGTGACCTGGATTTGGGCCTCCTAGATTTAAATCCCAGCTTTTTCACTGAGTACTTCTTGACCTTGGAAAAATTCCTTAACCTCGGTCCTTCAGTTTCTTCACCTATAAAGTGGAGAGAGTAAATGCACTTACTCATTGGGTAGTAACGAGGTGCCTGGCACATAGCAAGTGCTTGACAAAGAATGTTGGCTGTGGCTCTTGTCGTCTGTCGTGGGACAGGCTGCTGATCCAATTCGCTGAGCACTGCAAAGCTGGGAAGGCTAGCTGTTGATTTTGGTGACAGGACCAAGGTGACTGCAATCTGTGGACGGGCTCAGCTGGCCGCACCAGAGCAAGTTTTGCTTCAGGTCACACACGTCGGGACCAAACTTCAGCCATTCACTTTTAGGCTAGCAGAGCCTTGTCTTTGCTGCAGCTCCTCTGAAGAAGATCTAAGGGACCAGTGGACCACATGTCCCCGAGGTGCTGCGGTCTGTCTGGGCTGCCAGCCAGGCTGTGGGGCTCCCAGGCTGCATCAAGAGAGGGCCCCCTGAAGAAGCAGGCAGGTGACTTGTCTGCTCTGCTCAGGGCGACTTGGTGCAAACCTGGTCCAGCCCTTGCAGAGGGAAGTAGGCCAACTTGAATGTGACTGGGGAGGGGGTCCTGAGGACCAGATGATCTGGAAATTGTCACCCAAGGAATGGATGAGGGAGCTGGTGACAAGAGGCCTGGGGCAAATGAGGCTCGGGGGTGGGTGGGCTGTCGTCGAGCATCTGCAGGGCTGTCATACAGAAGAGGGAGCAGGCAGAGGGGTCCAGGGGCCCTGGGGTGCAGGCGGGACGATGCTGGGGTTCTTGCGGCCTCACAAAGACTTTACTATAGGCCGCCAGATGCAGCTTCTGGTGTGTGTGTGCATGTGTGTCTGCGCGAGTGTGATGAGTGAGTGAGGTGTGTGTGTCTGAGTAATCGTGTGTTTGTGTGAGTAGGTGTTACGTATGTGTCTGCATGTGAGTGTGTGTGACCGTGTATATCTGTGTGTGATTGTATGTCTGTGAGTGGATGACTGTGTGAGATGTGTGTATGAGAGAGTACGGTGTGTCTGTGTGTGAACGCGCGTATGTGATTGTGTGTCTGTGTCTTTGTGTGCGATGGTGCGTGTGTGTACCATGTGTGTGACTGTGTCAGTGTGTGCGCTGACAGATCAGGTCGCTTTTTTTTCAGTTTCCCTATGTGAAGATCGTAAGAGTCTGTAATCAGATCCTGTGTTTGTGGGACTGCTAAGTCCCAGGATTCTGAAAGCTCATGGCTGACAGCGCCAGCATGCCTGGGAGATGGTCACGGGGCTCACTGCTGCGGGCGTGTGGTCAGGTGCCCATGTGTGTTACCCCAGTTTATCCTTCCAGCAGCCCTGCCACAGAGCACTTGTTACCCTCATTTTACAAAAAGCATCACTGAGGGCCTCTGCCAGGCTGAGTCGTGTGCCAAGGTGGACTGGTGTCACTTGAGACTCCAACACAGGTCCCGGCATCCAGCACCTGTGCTTTGAAATGCCACACGTAGAGTCTAAGGTTATTGTCATCAATATCTGCGGCCTCTGAGTTTCTGGGTGATTATAAGATATTCTGATTCTGAGATTCCTGGATTCTAGTATTTCCAGAATGAATTTGTTGCTTGTTTTTCTAGTTGTGACGTTAGCTGATGTGTGGTTGTTGACAAAGGGATAGACGAGTTGCCTGCTTGAGTGTTCCTGTAAGCACACACACACGCACACACACACACACACACGCACACACATGCATGCATGGCCTGGGGAGACCAGGCCAGGCCTCAGGTCTTCCTCCACCAGGACTCTGGGCTGTGCAGACACAGGCCTTCCCACACCGCACTCCAAGGGCATAGCCTCTGGAGTACCAGCTGGAAGAGTCTGAGAGGCAGGTTTCCCCAAAGACTTGGAGGGTCTTTGCCCACCCTGGGGGTCTTGGCTGGACCAGTGGCTATAACAGCACTGCTTGGTGACTCAGCTTGGAGGGAGAGCCTGGTTCCAGGGCACCTTTCCTGGTCCCATGGCGGTGTCTGTAATGGTTTAGTGCTGGGCTCAGGAGTGGCAGACCCGAACGGAGACCCAGACTCTGCTCTATACCAGCTGGGTGACTTCGGGCATTGCTGGACTTCTCCGGGCCCCAGTCTCCTTCCCCATAAAGTAAGAATAAGCATGGTCTGTACATCATGGGACTGTGGTGGCAAAGGATATAGACAATGCATAGAAAGCCTTTTGCCCGTTGCCTGGCACAGTCAGACATAGAGCCTCCATGATGCTGTGATGATGGTGGTGATGGTGGTGATGGCGGAGGGAGGGCTAGGGTGCCAGTCCCTGGGGATAGCCCACCTGGCCTCATGCATGCTTAGACATCCACCTTCATGGGTCCTAGAGAGCCTCCCCATCCAGATTGCGTCTTCAGAAGGGCCCACTGAGGCAGGCAGGAGGAGAGCTGAATCTTACAGAGAGGGAAGCTGAGATTCCAAGAGGCCGATGGAGTCAGGAGTAGGTGTGTGTTCCAGACACAGCAGGGTCCTGCTCCGCCCCTGCCCGGCTCATGGGGGCCAGCTCAGTTACCACGTCGCCGCCTGGTGGGCTGCCCTGGGAGCACCCACAGGAAAGATGCTGGAATGTGGAGGCATTTCGTTGGGGGGGCCAGACGAACCTTTGTTTGAGTCGACCAATATTGTCACCTAACACAAGTCCTCTTGACTGTGAGATTCCGTTTGCAGGCAGGTTGGAGCCCAGGGGGTCCAGCTGCCAATCCCCCCAAATCTTCCAGCCATAGATACATGGGCAGCTGGGGGCAGGAACTGGGCTATAGGTACAGGACAGAGGGACTTTGGAATGGGGGTGGGTCAGACAGACATGGTCTGGATGGTTGTTGGGGAGCAGAGGCTGGAGGCTGGATGGGCGCTGGGTGGCAGGGCAGAGGGTGCAGGCTGGGGAGCGGGTCGAGGGTGGTTGTCTTGGCGGTCGTGGTCTCTAGTAGCTCCACAGTGAGGGGAGAGAGGTGAGGGGACAAAGGACAACAACGCAGCGTGACAGCTTCGAATAGGGCCAAGTGAGGCAAAGAGCAAGTTAATGCAAAATGGAGGGGGCTGAGAGTGAAAAGCGGGGTGATCGTGTGTCGTCCCAGAGACCTCGGCGGCTCCGGCCACCTGTGCGGGTGCAGGAGGGGTTTTGGTGGTGCTGAGAGAGGTGGCAATTGGGTGCATACGAAGCCTGGCTCTTCTGCCTCTTAAATTTATTTCAGACCCACCCCCTTCTTCCCGTCTCCAGCAGCATCCCAGGCCAGGCCAGCCCATCTTTCCAGCCTCCTTCTGGCCCTGCCTGCTCCACCCCTGCCCCTCCACCCACTCTCCCTTCAGCCCTCAGAGGGATGGCTTAAAGACACAGACCAGAGCATGTCACTTCTTACATAAACGCCCTTCCGTGGCTTCCCGTTGCACTTGGACTATAAAACCCAAACTCCTTCCATGGGCTCTCGCCGGGCCCAGCCAAACTCTGCCCTCTCATGCCCCCTCTGTGCCCCAGGCTCCGCCACGCTGCCCCGCGCTCATTCCAGCCTCGCTCCCGGCCTTGGCGCGTGGGATTGTGGGATTGCTTCTACCTGGATTGCTCTCGCCCCAGACCACCCACGGCGATGCCTTCTGATTCTCGTCATTTTCATCCTAAATGTCTCTTTCTTTAGAGAGGGCAAGAAGGTTTCTCCCCACTCCCACCTTTCTCCCTTGTTTATTTACCTCTCAGCACTTCTTATTAATTTATCCGACGAACATTTCTTGGGCACCTAGTATGTTCCAGGCACTGTTCCAGGGGCTCGGGGACACGGTGGTGAACGAAGCAGACCAGAGCTCCTGTTCTCTTATGACCTTCTTTCGGGTCAGGAGACAGACACTAAATCATAAAGAAGTAAATACATAAATTACATGGTATGTTTGGTGGTGATAAGAGCTATGGAAACTCAGGGATAGAGAAATTAATCGACTTGTGTCTTTTTGCCTTTCTGGAGTGTTGGATTATGGTGAATGGGGGCTGATGCCAAATCTGGCTTATTCACCAGCATAGCCCTAAAGACTTCACAGTGCCTGCACATAGTAGGTGCTCAGGAAACATTGTTGTATTCTAGAACGGGGTGCGGGAGTTGGCAAAAAGGACGCTCTGTGGAGAAGCCTGGAGGAGGCAGTCAGAGGAACTGAGGAGGTCTGGTCTGGCCAGAGTGAGGGGCCAGTGGATGAGGCGGTGGACTCTGAGGCTGGCACAGCAGTGGGCAGACCTAGAGCCACCTCGGGGAAGATGTTTTGCAGCCCAGGGGTTGACACGTGGCGGGTCGAGTTGCCTGGGAGCTTATGTAAGGCTTGGGGCTGTTTTTCTGGAACCAAGAGCAAAGCCCCGAGCTCGGGAGAAAACTCTGCCTCCCTGACCAGCCGGGCGAAGTGGCAGGAGGTGCCAACTCCTGCCTGTTGCCCCCGGGAGCCAGAGAAATGTCCAAATGCATCAGCTCTGGGCAGCTCAGCCGACAGCTCAGCAGCCACGGGTGGCAGCCGAGTGGGCGCCAGAGATTTGGGCCTCACTCCATCTCTCACTGCCCATCCTGGCGCCGTCATGGTTCTGGGGCCCAGGAGACCCCCGTGGATGAAGATCCAGGGATCGGTGACCTCTCAGAGGAGGTAGCGAGGGGCGGGCCCCGAGGAGTGGCTGTTTTTCCCACCTCGGCATTGGCCGGTTGCGAGGCCACAGGCGGTCAGCCCTGAATCCGGAGGACTGCTGGGATTCTGGCCTCGAAACGTGCCCCAGATCTACACTTGCCTCAGCCTTGGCATGCCACTCCCGTCTCTGGACCTCAGTTTCTCCCTCTGCTAAATGGGCAGAACACTCCTGCTGGGGTTAGGGTATGCGTCAGATGAGACCGGGATGCAGAAATACCCCTGAGACGGAGTCGGGACCAGCTACATGATGTGCAGAGCCCAGGGGAAAATGAAAATGTGGGGCCTCTTGGTCAAAAACGATTAAGAATTTCAAATGGATGACACCAGCGCATTAAAACAAACACAGGCCCTTTGGAGCGTAGGGCCCTCGGGAGCTGCATAGGCCAGACACCCAGGAAGCTGGGCCTGATGGAGTTTGGTCTCTGCTTTGACCTGGCTGTGTGTCTGTCTTGTCCCTTCTCTGGGCCTCAGTTTCTCCATCTATGAAGCAGAGAGGTTGGCGTGTATGGTTCCTGCGTTCTCAGCTTTGTCAAGCAGTGGGTGGCGGGTCCCTGGGCTCAGCTGCAGGTCTCAGCTCAGCTGCAGTCAGAGGAGCCTGTCCTGATTCCCTCCTGGCTTAGCCAGGCCCCCTGGTGTCTGGTCCCACGGCACCCCAACTTCTCCTTGGCAACACGCGTCATCCCGGCAACAATGTCCGTCTTTAAAACAACTTTCCTTTTTTTCTTGCAAATTTTCTTTCCCTTCGATGGTGTAATAAATGCACAACTCTAGCCTCATAAAAAAGAGCAGCTACCATCACACCGACATTCTAAGAAGGTTTTATTCTCCCCTCTCTTCATCTCCCCAAACCGAGGCTCCACGGGGTTGACCAGACTTCCCCCGGGACCACCCAGCCTGGAAGTGGATTCCAACTCGCTTGCATCCGGGCCCTCGGCTCGTCCCTAACTCTCATGGCTGGAGTGAGGGCGAGGGGCCTGTGGGCCTGAGGGGAAGGCTGGCTGGGCAGCGTGGGCCAGGCCTGGCCCTGCCATGTGCCACCTCTTTCCCCCCCCAGGCTCCCTGCTCAGCGCTGACATGGCTGAGAACTCTTTGCCGCCCTCCCCGTGTGCCGCGGCCCTGGCCCCTGAGCTAGGCGTCACAGAGCAGCCGGGGCCCCGGAGCCCCCCTCCCTCTCCTCCAGGCCTGGAGGAGCCCTTGGAAGGAGCCGATCCGGACGTCCCTCACCCAGACCTGGCGCCTGTTGCCTTCTTCTGTCTGCGGCAGACCACCAGCCCCCGGAACTGGTGCATCAAGATGGTGTGTAACCCATATCCTTTGTGGGGCCTGGGTTTGGCTGGGGCCCTGCTCGGGCTGAGCTGCTTCCTAATGGGGCCCTCGCCTGCTATACCGGGCCTTGCTGGTGGTCGTGAGCGAGCTCGTGTGGTGGATCTGGGGAGCTGTTGGAACACGGAGGTCACACTGATGAAGACCTGGTGTTTTGCCCATGTGAGCATTCTGGAAGTTGCGGACTGCAGGGATCAGTCCAGTGGCCAGCTGGCTCAGAAAGTCCTCAGTGGGGCTGGATGAGATGCTTCCTGCAATTCTGGGAGTCCTGGGTGAGCCTGGGGCTGTGGGCCGGTGAGGAGGAGGCTTTAGGGCCCACGAGTGGTGGCCTCATGATTTTGGGGGCCTACCGAGCAGGACAGAGTCCCTGCCAGTAGTCGAGGCCACACAGGGTAGGGCCTGAGTCCAGCCCTGGATGCCTGAGGTGCACAGATACAGATTGGGGTGGTGAGGCTAGCCCCTAAAAAGGCTGGGGGAGGCAGCCATGCAAAGCCCATGTCTGCTGGCCTCCCCACTGTGTCAGAGGCTGGGGTGGTGATGGGCCCTAGAACCCCCAGACCTGGGAAGCCAGAGGGTCTCTGCCAGAGAGGGTGGGGGGCAGAGCTGGAAGCCCCTAGCTGGGGGTGGGGCAGGACGAAGACCTTGATGTCCCCTCTGTGGGACAGCTTAGGAGGTCTCAGATACCCTGAGGGGTCTGCTCAGTAACAATTCACCCAGTGTGACCTGATACCTGCCCTGGGACCATGAAGGACCAAGAGCAGAACTGGTCTACCTCGGGGAGCTCCTGGGAGCGGGGGACGCAGGCACCACTCATGGGAGCAGCTTTCGTACAAAATGGGAAACCTTAGGGGCCTGCAGTGTGTGACCTGGGGGGCAACCAGGCCAGAGAAGGGGGACCATCGGGACTTTGGGCTTTTCGGGGAGAGGAAGCTGGCTGGGGAGTAGGGAGACAGTGGAACCATGTCAGAGGGACCTTGCCTGGATGGGACAACAGGGTCCATTCCAGCTCTGCCACTTAGGTGTATGTGACCTTGCGAAAGGCACTTCACCTGTTTGAGCCTCACACAATCGAAACGGTCAATACTGCTCTGAGCTGGAGGCAGAGACATGGCTCAGATGACCTTGGCCTGGGAGTCTGACTCAGCCTGTCCTCTGGCAGGTCTGGCTGGGCTGGAGCAGCACCGAGCAGCCCAAGTGTCACAAAGAAGCCCCTGGATGGGGAGCAGATCTGAGTTGTGTTTGCCGTGAAGTAGGTGTGTGACTTCGGGCAGTTCCTTCTCTCTGAATCTCAGAGCCTTTATTCTACCTAAAAAGGGGGGGCTGGATGAGATGCCTCCTCCAGCGCTGGGATTCCTGGGTGCCAGCCGCACTCACCCATAACCCTTGACCTCAGGCACCCAGGGCCCTGACCCCTGAGCAGAGCACAGAAACCCTTCCAGGTTGACACATTTCTGACCCACTGAGCAAACAGAGTCCCTTGGGTCCTCTGACTTTTGTCCTTACTACCCCTTTGGCCTCTACCCTCAGGGCATGTGTCTGGGGTTGGGGACAACTGTGGGGCCAGCCTAGGAGGGGAAGGAGAGAGTCTGGATCCCAGCAGGTCTGGGCTTAGTCCTCGCCGGTCTTGGGAAGAGCCCTGGGTCCCAGCGCATGGAGCTGCATGGGGCAGGGAATGAGACCGAATTCAACCCCCTCCTCCCCCAGCTCTGGGAGCCTCTTGGGGCGCCGCAGGGCCCCCAGGCCTCATGGCCAGAAGCTTCAGAGGCTGGGGTGAGGGATGGGGGGATGGCAGTCTCAGCCTGGACTGGCTCCCTAACTGGACCAGAGATATGACGATTCTGGTGAGGAGCAGCCTCAGAAGCGTCAAGTTGTGGGACTCTCAGATTCTGGACACCTGTGATTGAATCTAAAGGTTCAAAGTTTGGATTTAAAGCTCAGAGATGCTAAAATGCTAAGTTTCCGTGATTCAAAGACTGTAGAGTTCTGTGTTTTGAATGCGAGTCTGACATTTGGCGGCTGCGGAGGTGTGTGTTTGGGAGTCGAAGAACCCGTGGTTCTTGGCCCTGTGATTTCACAGCTTGAGTCGGGTCAGTGGGACAGAGGCCAAAGTGGGCTTCTACAAATGCAGGCCCAGGAGACCTTGGCGTCCACAGGGGGCCCCTGGAGCAGAGACGTCACTGTGGGGCGCTCAGGTTGGGCTGTAGGGGTTTGGAGGGGGTGTGTGTGTATGGAGGATGTCTTTGATCAGGTCCTGAGGGGTCTAGGGATCTTTCCTGGCCAGAGAGCTCCCCGCTTCCCTCTTGCCTGGGAGGGAGGCCAGGAAGGGGCCGTGAGCGCTGGTGAGGAGGAGATGCTGGGACGCTAGGCCATGCCCTTCCGTGGGGGCGTTTAAGTGTGGTCACGTTTTGTGGTCCTGGCTGATTTGTACATTATGGGATGTTTGGTCCCTAAATATTAGTAGGTAGTGTTTCTCAATCATTGTGACAACCATAAATGACCCTTCACCTCTCCAGACTCTGCAGGATTCTGCTCCCCATGAGGAATGGTGGATGTAGGCATGAGGAGCAGGCCAGCGGGAGTGGCTCTCATGACTGGCATGCCCAGGGCCGTGTGGGAGGTCTGCCCCAGACAGACTGTCCTAAGCACCGGTGTCTCTGGTGCTGAGGGGCCCTGGCGCAGAGCCAGCTGCCCTTTGAAGCTTGGTGCTCCCTGACTCAGCTCCTCATCCAGCCCAGAGCTAGGCCCTGAGTCACCACCTGATTCACTGGCGAAGCAGAGGCTGCCGGGACCCTCTCCGAGCTGGAGAGCAGGAAAGGTCCACTCACCCACATGTCAGCACCACCTTCGGCCCAGTCTGGGCCTTGTGCGTGCATTGTCAGCGAGGCTTTCAGCTGGGAGGTCGCTGGGTCCGAAACGTCAGGCATTGGTTGCACTGTTTGACTCATGGGGAGGTGACATATGGCGCGTGTACCTGAGTCAGACAGACCTGGGAGCTGGTGCTGCCTCTTATTTGCTGTGTGGTCATGGGCCAGTTTCTTAACCTCTCCGACCCCCCCATTTCCCCACTTGTCAAACAGGGATGGTAACCCCTACTCCATAGATCGCACTGAAGACCAAAGCAGTACGGAAGGCACAGGTGAACGTGGAGCTGTGCAGACTAGGAAAACCGCCACGCGTCCGGTTGTCATCCTTGTTGTCTGTGCCCCAAAGCTGAACGAGTCCCTCACGTGTAGTAGTAGAGTGAACGCTCTGCTCATGGCGGGTTCGGTAAGACATTGGACATCAAGTCTTGAGATGAAACGTAACACTTTCAGAGGACGTTGTTTCTAGGGAAAATCAGATTCCATCTCGTTATTTAGGTAAATCTGTGCCGGTTTTGCTGCTAGTTGCCATGTCCTCATCCGTGCAGACATCTCTAATCCATCACAGCGCACTCCAGCAGGGCGCCGCTGGCAGCCGGACTAATCAGTTGGAAACCTATTTTCCACCTAGATTAGACTTTGAGAGCCTTAGTGTAACGGGCTGCATGCGGGAGAAGGGCTGGTGGTGCCTGTGCTCACCCCGGTGCTTTCTCCTCCCTGAGCCTGTTTCCTCACCTCTGTAACGGGACGGTTCAAGAGGATTAGAAATGATTCCTGCAAAGCACCCAGCGCTGTGTCCAGCACGGAGGAGGTACCCAGGGATGATAACGAGAGCTGGCGCTTACTGAACCCTTCGTCTTCATCATCACCTTTAACCCTTAGAATCATCCAGAGGCAGGTGCTGTCCTAGCTCCATTTTGCACACGAGGACAGTGAGGCTCGGAGAGGTTGAGTCGCTTTTTTCCAGGAGTGCACAGCCAGGATGTGGTAGGGCTGGGATGAAAACCTCAATTTCTCTGGATCCCCAGCCTCAGCTTTTAGCCAGAATACTGCTGCCGCTGGCAGAGCCTGGAGAAGCACCGGTTCTCCACACCACACCAGGGCAGGGAGGTTTGCTTTGCAGTCTCAGGTGGCCAGGCGAGGGTCTCCTTGGGTTCCAGGGCTGTGGCCCTCCTGCGGCCACCCCCTCGAAGATTATAGCCCCCTCCTCTCCCATCATGCACGGAACCGCCGCCCACCCCCTCCAGCCTGGGCTGAGCCAGCACTTCTGCTGCTTGCGAATCATCCATGCATGGTGGGAAGCCAGTCAGCTATGAAGGCTGCCTCTCTGCTGGACGGGGGAGGGCGCCTGCTGAGGCGGGGAGGCAGAGGTGCCAGCTGCTCGTGACTTGAGACAGGTCACTTCCCCTCTCTTGCCCTCAGTCTCTCTGTCTGCAGGATGGGAGAGTTGAGCAGCAAGGTCAGGAAGGGGCTGCCAGGGGTACCCGTTTCCCTGCCACCCTCCCCGGGAAGCATCTCAGTGGTGTCTGGAGGGACACCTGGGCTCTGAGTTCCTTGTGTGGGGCTCACTCTCTCTATGCCTTTGCAGCTCTGCTCCTGGTTCTCATCTGCTCCTCTGCCCTGCTTCTGTCCTACTTCCGGTCCCCTGCCTGGCTCCGGTCCTCTGCTTGCTAAGTTGGGGACTGTGGGTGCTCTCACTATGAGGTCCGCCTCACCTAGACCCTTGCCTTGTGGACCCTCTGACCTTGCTCATCACTGGGCAGGAAGAGGGCAGGGCCCAAGGTCTCATTGTAGCGCCCCCGGTGCCACGTCTTGTGCTGCTTGCTGTGAGGGTTCGGTGTGTTCGTTGAGGGGGTGGGGGTTCATCCACATTCACTCACACATTCGTGAGATCATTCAACAAGCCTATACTGAGTGCACCAGGCACATGCAGAGGACAGACATGGCATTTTGTGCAGAAGGTCACTCCTGCTCCCGTGGAGACATGTCAGTGGGAAGGCCATCATGAGAGGGCGCCTGTGGGATGGAGGAATAATGGTGGCCCAGGCTGCTGGCAGGGCCTGGAGGGAAGGGGTGGCTGCCCTGGGGTGGTGTTGGACAGAGAGGACTCAGAGGTGGCACAGGGGCTATAGCTCGGTTGCTGCGTGAGGACCCGCTCCTGGCTTCTTGGCTGAGTGTCCTCGGACAAGTCTCTTGCCTTTGCTGAGCTTCTGTTTGCTCACCAGTGAAATGGGGGGGGCGGAGCGACCCCAGTCGGGAATGCGAAGGGATCAAGCGAGGACCAGGCCAAGCAGACTGGGCAAACTGTTGAGTGTCGAGCGGCAGCTATGTATACACTGGCAGAGAGCCACCTGGCATGGCCCTGGCTACACTTCCAGAGGTGTCCTGCCTCCAGACGAGGGTCCCAAAGGCCAGTGGACAGCTGGGCCCTGTGTCCTTGATGATGGTTGGAGAGGCTTGGGCTATTCTGGCCGTTTAGTTCATCCTCTTGCCTCTGGGCAGGCTTCCGTTCAGTCCCGCTGTGCCACACGGGGGTTTGGGCCACTGGATAAGGGCCTCTAACTCTACCTGTCCTGTCCTGAGCTCTTTCCCTGTGGCTGGGTTGTTGGGAGCATCTGGAACATCTGGAGTTGAGTTCTTCCATCTCTTCCTGTCTAAACAGGCGGTCCTAGGATGTCAGTCCTCCTGCCCCACGTGACAGCTGGTGTCACCTTCCCTCCTCTCCCGGGTACACTAGACAGAGAACCCGGCCAGGAGCGCAAAGCCACGTGGCCTTGGGCCATCGCCTCTCTCCTCCCCACCCGTCTTCCTCCTGCGGCTCCTCCGTGGACACGCCGGCGACCCCCTCCCTGTCCTCCTGCCTGCCTTCTTCCTTTTGTTTATTCGTTCCTCACTCGAAGACCTTCAGTGACTCTCTGTCACCCCCAGATTATTCTCCGCTCGCCGGGATCCGAGGCCTCCCAGGACCCGTGCTGGTTGTTGTCCTCCAGCCACCTTCTTGCCACTTCCCTTCCTGCATGCTGTTCCGAAGCCCAGACGTGCTGCTGATGGCACCCGAGGCCCCCCGCTTCCCTGCCTTAGCGTATGCTCGTCTGCCCCAGTCATGCCCTGTCCCCCACCTCTAGGGCCCCAAATCCCGCCAGCCCCACCAAGCCCAGCTTCGGGCCGCCACCTGCAGGAAGTTTTCCTCTAGACCCTTTATCAGTCTTTCCCTGTCCTACGAGCTTCCTCATGCCTCAGGGGAGTTGTGGTGGCTTTACCTCTGTCAGGTGGGAGGTCTCCGAGGGCCCCGTGGCCCTGGCTTACTCTGCGTCTCTGACGGGCCCCACAGGCCGGGTGCTGATGGGCTTCTGCATCTCTTTCCAGTTCACACAGTACTTCCCCGCCTGCCGTGACCTCTCAGAATCTCTCAGTGCCTCCCGTGAGGTGGCAGGGCCGGGAGTGTGCTAATTCCCCATTCTACAGCTGGGGACACTGAGGCCCAGGAAGGGGCATGACTTGCCCAAGGTCACACGTTTGAGAAGTCAGCAAAGCCAGGGTGAGAAGTCACTGGAGCCCAGGACTGCAGACTCTCGGCCAGTGCTGTGCCCATCCAACCTGCCTGTGGCTGGGGAAGGGAGCCACAAGCTCCCCTCCTCCCTCAGCCCTGGCCTAATGGGAATGCCCAGACGGGCGGCAAGTGTTGCTGGAAGAAGCAACACATGCCTGGGAAATTGTCTGTTTCCCTCCATCTGGCGTAGAGAAGGTTGTTTATCTCAAAAGTAAAAGTCAGCATTGAGTTATGCCCTGGAGATGCTCATGGCGGCCACAGTGGATGCTGCATTGTTATCGGTCAGCAGGGCTGCTGAATGGCCAGTCAGGGGAGGCTGCCCTGGCCCACAGGGCACCCTCGGGAACTATCGTATGGATATTTCTATGTAAAGTGAGCTATAGGAGCAGAAATTGCCCCTGACCCTTGACTCACATGGAAGAGGAGGCATTTGGCCTGGGTTTTGCTGCTTAAGGAATTTTCCAGGAGACACTTGAGGGATGGTTTTCTAGGCAAAGGGAAGAGTGTAGAGAATGGTGAGGAGTTTGGTGTGGCTGGAGCAGCGTGAGATGGGCTGGGTAGCAGGGTGTAGAATGCCAGGTTGGAGCTTGCTCTTGATCTGTGGGCACTGGGAAGCCATTGATGGGTGTCCAGTAGGGATGGGATGTGGGTAAAGTCATTTGCTAGAATGGTCATTGCTCGAGCAGAATGGAGGATGCTTGAGAGAGAGAGAGAGAGAGAGAGACAGACAGAGAGAGAAGAGTCTGGAGGTCATGCATGAGGCTCCTGCAATTGATATTGATTGATTGATTGATTGACTCATTCATTCATTCATTCATTCATTCATTCATTCATTCAACAAGTGTTTATTGAAGCCAGCTATGTGTTGGACACTGTTCCAGACTTGAGCAGAGGTGCCCCTAGGGCTGTTCAGTCATGTTGGGTGGGGCCACAGTGTACAGACCTGGACACCCAGCGGTGACCCATAGGAGACCCCAGCCTGCTGGGGGAGGCTGTGCCACACCCAAGTCCTACTCCTGTGAAGCAAAATGGGGTAAAGGCGGGGCAGAGGGCCCCTAAGGAACCCTGGAGTGGGGGAGTGGTCAGCCTGTCCCGGAGCCAGCAGATGATAAAGGAAGCCTCAGGGCCAGGGTGGAGAGACTTTGATGGGGGAGAGATACAGGGAGGGGCATGGCATCCCAGCTGAGGAAACAGCCTGGTAGAGGGCTCCAGCTGAGCTGGGGTTACTGGGGATGCTGATAAACAGCCTGGAGTGTGGGCTGGGTATGGAAGGACATTTGGGGTTGAGATTCTGGGAGGTAAAGGGGAGGGCTGCTCCAGGGAGGGCACTGGTGTTCGCTGAGGACCTACTATGCACTGGGCGCGGCTCTAGAGACTGCTTACTGCACAGACAAGGCCCAGAGAGGTCAAATGCTTGTCCAGGCCAACCAGCCTGGTGGTGGCCGGAGCCCCGGCCTGCAGAGCCCCGCGAGCCCCGTGAGCCCTACCAAGAAGTCTCGTTGTAATTGATATAGGGCAGAGAATTAGAA
>NW_011888926.1:3219136-3220944 GCF_000151845.1 Pteropus vampyrus | reverse complement strand
TTCATTGGGGTGGGAGGTACAGGGGGAGAATGTGACAATATATTCATTTTGGACATGACGAATCTGAGGTTCCTAGAGATGTCCCAGCAGCATCTGGGAGGCCTGCTGCTCAGCACTGAGTAACCCTGGGGCTGGGACAGACTTGAGGCTGGTCAACCCAGGGACAGTCTTTGAGGCAATGGGCCTGGGTGTGGGGTCGGGGACAGAATAGGGGAGGTCTGAGAAGGGCCAGCATTTAAGGGGGCAGGGCCCACAAAGTAGGAAGAGAACCAGCTCAGGGCCTCATGGTGTCCCCAGGGCCGGGGTAGAGGGGAGAGGGTTTCTAGAACAAGGGCCTTAAGTCGAGGTTTGTGACCTTGGATGGGGACAAGCTGCATGTTTGCTTCCACCGATCTCTGACTGAAATTTAGCATTTCTTTCTATCATAAATGGAGGTAAAAACCACGGTGGCATCGCTGGCAGTTCCCGAGGCCGTCACCAGTAGCAATCACCGATATTTCCATGTCACATCGCGGTCACTGTGGAGCACTCTGAATGTCATCGACGGCCATCGCTGCTTCGCAGTCGCACAGTATCAGACCCACCCTCGGCTCTGGTTATTCATTGTGTTGACAGTGAAGCATGTATAGTTCTCTATCACAAATTTGTTTTTCCAAAAAATATTTTGACAGCTATTTTAACGTAACTGGTCTCCTTCCTTTCTAATCCCAAGCATTAAAAAACATTTACGTACTTTAAAAAGTTATTCTGAGAAGGGGCTTATGAGCCTCGCCAGGGGGCACAGGAAAACGTAAGGACCGCAGGAGAGTGGGTGCAGTGCCTGGTCCTGCTGGCCTGGTGGGCGAGGAGGGGATGTCACTCGTGGTAGCGGGTGCAGGCGCAGGAAGGGCTGCAGGGCTCGGGGGGGACGCTGATGTGAATGTGTACATGCGTGTGGTCAGGGCGGGCAGGGGAGATGTGTGGTGGGGGACAGGCCCCTGGGAGGCCAAGAGACAATGTCATCACGCTCCATCCAGCCCTCACCCTCACCATCCAGCCCTCACCCTCTCTGTGTCTCCACTGAGTGTCTACTGTGGTTTCTAGGGGGCAGGGACTGTGTCTTCTTCATTCAGGGTTCCCAGAGCTGCTATGGGTCTCACCTAGAGACAGGGTGCTGAGTAACTGAATACAGAGCGATGGACATTGAAAAGGAGGGGGAGGGGAGAGCAGGGTGGGAAAGGAGGCTGCAAAGCCCTAACACAGAAATCCCTCCTTAGCCTCTTTGATGCCTCCAAGTGACAGGGACCTCACTCCCTGCTGAGGCTGCAATGCTCCGGGCACGGGGAGGGGTGGATATGCTCTGCCGCTGGAGGGCACAGCCCGGTTGGGGTGAGAGGCCAAGACAGACTGCATTCCATTTGCAGCTGTTATAAGGGGGATGTCCAAGGTGCTGTGAGGAGGCGCCTGCACCCCGACCCCAGGACTCCGGAGGCTTCCCTGTGGGCACACCTTCTTTGTGGGTGGGGCTGGCTCAGCCCACAGGCAGTGGGACCCTGGCCCTTCGCTTCAGCAGTCGCTGAAGTGGTGGCGCATGAAGAGTCTCTGGCTGGAGCTTCCTTCCCAGGGACCATCCACCCCAGGTTTTCTTCCAAGCCAGCAGCCCCTGTGCCCACGTCATCGCCTCCCCCACTCCGGCTGTCTGCACTGGGCACTGTGGCCTGCTGGGCATCTGGGAATTAGAGACTTTGGCCAAATTCAAGGAGTTCTCGAATTATGGGGACTTGAAGAGTGGGGTTGGGATAGGGAGGGAAGGGAGGGCTCACTCCTTC
>NW_011888926.1:3213562-3214591 GCF_000151845.1 Pteropus vampyrus | reverse complement strand
TGGGGACCAGTAGGGGAGAGTCCCCCATACAGGGGCTGGCCCACCTTTCCTGCCTCCTTGGTCCAGGAGGATGCAGCCCCCAGCTTCCTTCCTCCACTGGATTTATTTAGACAATTGAGGTGCACCCTGGGAAATGGATCAGATTTTGGATTTGACAAAAATAAAAGCAAACTTAGCTGCCCCAGCCAAACCCAGCACTCCCACCCCCACCCACCCAAGCCCCCCAGTTACAGAAAGGAGACTGTCAGCGGGCCTATAGGATGGAGGGTGGTTGTTGCCATGGTAACCGTGCAGGCCTCTGGCTTGCTTCCTGGAGAGGAGGCTGCCCTGAGGGGCTTGCTTGGGTGTCAGGCACTGCCCCTCCATTTGGTTACTCTTCTCTCTGAAAAGTGGCAGGTTTGAGGGGACCCGTGCCATGGTGCCTTCCCTGGTGACTCTGTCTCTTCAGCTCATATCTTGGCCTTCTCAAGACTCAGCAGCTGGGACGTGGTGTGGAGTTTTGGTTCTGATCCAGCTCGGCCTTGTTCTGGGGGCCGTGAGGCCAGCACCCTCCCCTTGCTGGCTTCCCTTCCCACTATCTCCTGCAGATACAGCCTTCTTTCCCGGGCACGAGGAGGGACAGAACATGCCCCTTCCTCACCCCACTAGGCACAGCCAGATGGGCTGATGCTGGGCTCATGGCTGACCCAGGCCCACTGGGGAGAGACTGTGCAAAAAGAGAAAAGCAAATATTCCACTGAACATGTGCCAGTTGAGGGTCCCTCGTATTCCATGCCCTGTGTCCGGGGGCTGCAGAGCTCATGGCTGAGAACATATGATTTGGTCAGCAGGAGGTGGGTTCAAATCCTGCCCTGGCCACATACCAGCTGCGTGGACCTGGGTGGCTGTGGCTGGAGCCTTGGAGCCAGCTCTTGGTGCCTCAATTTCCTTATCTGTAAACTGGGAGGAACAGGAGTAGTTGCCAGTTTGGGGGAGCTTTGCTTAAGTTCTGGGGTGACTCTCTGCATTGCCAGGCCTGAACAAATCCAT
>NW_011888926.1:3207087-3211982 GCF_000151845.1 Pteropus vampyrus | reverse complement strand
CTACGTGACCTTGGGCAAGTCACGCCAGCAATCCAGGCCTGTTTCCTCATCTGCCTCAAGTGGGCTATGATGAGAGCTAAGGCCATGTCCCCAGGGGCCTGGCACGCAGTAGTTGTAGGTACTGCCAAGTTCATTGCTGTGAAACCAGCTAGAGCGGATGGGTAGGGAGCACTTCCAGAGAGGAGGCTGAACCATCACCTTATAAATGGGGAAAGGTGCTTTAAGGGAATAGTTAAGAAGAGGTGACAAATGAACTGGGCTGTGAAGAATGAGGAGTTTGCCTGGTAGAGAGGGTAGAATGAAGGGAAAATGCATGCAGAGTTTGCGTGGGGCTAGCAGGAAGTCTAGCGGATGCCAAGGCCGGTGGGAGGTGGGGCCGGAAGGGTTCACTGAGGTCAGAGTCCAGAAGGCTTTGGGTGTCCGGCTAAGGGGGGCGACGGGAGCCGCGGGAGGTTTTTGAACAGGGGAGAGGCACATTCTGAGTGGTGCCTAAGGCGGACTAACCTGGCGGTGGCAAAATAGCTTGGGAACAAGAAAGGCAGGCTCTGGTTTTCTGGGCCAGCTCTGCCTTTTTCCAGCTGGTGACCTTGGGCGAATCATGTTCCCCTTGGTGTCTCGATTTCCTCATTTGTAAATGTGGTTTGTAATAGCACCGTGAGGATTAAATGAGGTCATACTTACAGAGGGATCCAATAGCGTGGGGCATACAGTGGGCCTGGTTATTGGGTGGGGCAGATTGGAAAGGCAGAGACCAGAGCTGGAGGCTGCAGGGGAGGCTGTGCAGGGTCCAGGTGAGATGCTGAGGATGGGCTGAAGCCTCAGGGGAGGGAGTGTGACGTCACAGGCAGGGACAAGCCATGTGTCACAGAGGAGAACACAGGCCTTGGAGTCTAGCAGGCCTGGTATGAATCTCAACTCTGGTACTTCCCAGCTGTGTGACTCAGCAGAGGCCCCTAGTTTCTGTGAGCCTCAGTTTTCTTCACCTGTAAAATGGGCCTGCCGGCCTCCACTGCTCAGGGCCCTGGTGAGGAGGAAGTGGGGGTGCCAAGCTCCTGGGAGACCCCTGCTAAGAACATTTTGAACTGACAGGAAAGGCAGAGGGAGCAGAGGAGGAGGCTGGAAAGCATGGCAGGCAGGGGGGAAGAGGAAAGGGGAAGGGGGACGTTCACTGGTAATTAGAACGTTTGAACTTCAGAAAAGTTAATTAATGATGAAGCTGCTGCTGGAGCGATGCTCAGGCTAGAAGGGGGCCCTGGCAACAACCGAAATTAATTACAGGCTGTGGCGGGGGAACGGCAGTGGGGTGAGGAGGTGGCAGGAAAGAGCAGGGCTTGGGCAAGGAGGGTCTGAGGGGGAGGCAGGGCGGAAGGCAGCATCCCAAGGTGAGCAAGGGTCCAGGGATGGGAGGGAGGCTGTTGCCAGGGAAACCAGGTTAGTCTCTCATCCGGCAAGGGGTGCTCAGCACCCCCTGGGCAGGGTCTGGCGGAAGGTCTGGCTGGTGTGGTTACATCTGAACTTGGAACGAGTCTGAAATTTAGGGGCGAGGGTTTTCATTCAAGCATCACTGGATGTCACAGTGGGCAGGGCCCAGAGAGGTTTACATATTCATGCCACAGACATTTACTAGATGACTGTCACTGTCAGAGCTGTGAATGCAAAACCCCTGTTTCCTTGGAATGCAGGTTCTAGCTGTGGATGAAGACAGTGGGCAGGCTGACATGTCAACAAGGCAGCTTCAGGGCATAAGTGCCCAGAGACCATAAAGCTGGGAGACGGGAGTGGTCAGGGTGGAAGAGAGTGACCGCTGAGGAGGAGAGATTAGATTAGATGGGGACTACTCAGAGGAGGCGACAATGACGTTAAAGGGTCAGAAAGAGCAGTCCTTGAGGTCTTGAGAAGGGTCTGCCAGGTAGAGGGAACAGGTGGTCAGGGAAGGAGGAAGTGACTGTCAGAGGGCCGTGGTCTGGGGTGGAGAGGCAGGGATGATCCAGAGGTGGCCTGCCAGCCAGGCCTCTGGGGACTGCTCCCTTCCTGAGCCTGAAGGGAGCTGTCAGGCTGGGGCAAGGAGGTGTGTGTATGGGAGGGTGTTGTTCTGCCTGTGGTGGCTTAGTTAGGGCTTCAGGTTCTCAGGTGGGTTTGGCACGTGTGGCCATGTCTGCTGTAAAGGGGGCGTTGCCTGGTTCCGAGGTGCCTGGAACTCGGTCAATGACCCATTCAGGGAAGGAACCGGAAGAGGGGAAGAACCAGGAATGGGGTGTATGCCTGTGCTTGTGGTGGTGGGAGTTACTGCATTCCAGGGTGCATCCTGCCCCACGTGCCCACGGGCCCCGCCCCCACTGTTTTGTCCTTGACTCACACTGTGCACGTGGTTTGAATGTGTCAGCATGCTGGTGATCCTGTTGAACTGCGTGACACTCGGCATGTACCAGCCGTGCGATGACATGGACTGCCTGTCGGACCGCTGCAAGATCCTGCAGGTGAGGCCGGCGCGCCCCGCTCCGCCCCGCCTGGATAAGACGGCCACCCTATCCTGCCTGCCCCACCCCGCCCTACCCGGCTATGCCCCGCCCACCACCGTGCCTCGCCCATCCACGATGCCACGCCCAACCGCCCCCATGCCCCGCCCCAACCCTGCCCACTCCGCACCACCGCCACATCCCCACTACCTGGCCTGCCCTCAGCCGGCGGTCTTTCCTCACTTCTACCTGGTCTCATCCATTTCCCTTCACGATCTTCTTTCTCCTCCATCCCTTCCTCTCCATCTTGGGGCCTCTGCCCCAGTCCGGGTCCCCTTCTTCTCCCCCTCCTCCTCTTGGTCTCCCCAACATGACTCCTCCCTCTCCAACGCTCCTCTACGGAGGTCTGCCCTTCACTTCCAGGAGCTCTTGGAATAAAGCCAAGCTCTGTAACTGGCCCCACAACAAGCCCTCGAAGAGCGGGCGTCAAGTATCTTGCCCCATCTCCCGAGGTCCCAGGTGGGGCCAGCCCTTGGTACCTGCCATGACCCCACGTGGTGCATGCACACCCGTAGTGCAGGTGTTAGGGTTATACCCATTTTATGGGTGTGAGAACACTCAAGGCCATCTACCTGGGAAAGCCAGATTCCTCCCGGAGAAACGGCCCTCGGCCTCCTGTGTTTCCACAGGACTCATCAGGTCCCAAGCAGCCCAGGGCCTCAGAATCCCCTGGGGCACTTGTTAGAGATCCAGACTGCTGGTCCATCTCAAACCTGCAGAATCAGAATCTCCGAGGCGAGTCTAGGGTTCAAGTGAGTAACAAGCTCCTCCGCCAGCCCCAGGCCCCTGAGCAACGTTAGAACAGATTATCCTCCTTGGGTACTAGGCTGGCTTCCCTACCAGGCTTCCCTACCAGGTTGTGAGTTCTCTCAAGACTCATTTTTCTGTCTCCAACACCTAGCCTCCATCCTGGCACATAGTAGGTGCTCAGTGCCCGGTTGTTGAATTGAATTGCCCTGCAGCCCTCAACGATCCTGGAAAGAGGAATTTCACCCAGGTCCCTTCCTTAGGAAACATATTTACCTGAGCTCTGGTTAGGGACACATTTGGGACTTCCTTTCTGAGCAGAGGAAGGCAGCACTGAGACCCGTGCCTGGCGGGGGAGTTGGGCCTCGTTTGAGAAAGTTCCTTCTGTGTGGGCTTTGGAGTCAGATAGACCTGAGAGTCAGTTCTGGTTTTGCCACTCACTCGCTATGTGACCCGAGGCAAGTTGCTTAACCTCTCTGAGCCTCGGTTTCCTCCTCTGTAAAATGGGACCATTTGCGGGGTCATTGCGAGAATTAGAAGAGAGAATTCAGGTCAAATGTTTAGCCAGTGCTTGGCAATTATTAGAGAGAGCCTCTTTGCTCCACATCCATCTGGGTCCCTTGTTATTATACCTGGTTTTAGGGAACAAATAAATGGGCTGTATGACCTTGAGCAAGTTCACTCCCCTCTCTGGGCCTTAGTGTCCTCAACTGTGAAATGACTGCATTGGACCAGGATCTCTGAGGTTCTCTTCCTGCCTAGGATAAGAAGTTTTCAGGTCTTTCCCAGGTCCCTTTCATCCACGACCATGTCCCCATCTCACACTGTGGCTCTGACCCATGGGTCCTGCTCCCGAACCTCACGCTGTCCCTTCATCCTGCCCTGCAGGTCTTTGATGACTTCATCTTCGTCTTCTTTGCCATGGAAATGGTGCTCAAGATGGTGGCCCTGGGCATTTTTGGCAAGAAGTGCTACCTTGGAGACACATGGAACCGACTGGATTTCTTCATTGTCATGGCAGGGTAGGTGATGCTCGTCGGGCAGATCTGAGCCTCTGGTACATGCCTGACTCAAGTTCAGTAACGCGGGGGGCCTCCTGGTGATGACGGTGAACCTGCGTGGTGAGGTCTGGGAGGCAGACACTCCTTCCTCCCCTCTCTGGCAAGTCACGTGCCCTCCTGCACTGTCAGCTGACACTGGGTCTGCTTTACACCAACTACTTGTATGACCTTGAGAAAATGACTTACCCTCTGTAAGCTTCAGTTTCCTCATCTGTAAAATGGGGATAATAACAGTAGCTATGTCAAAATGAGCATCCAATAAATGTTAGCTGCTATTATTATTATTCTAGATCACTCAGCAAGTCAGAGAGTGAGCAGACTCAAGCACTGTCTGGCTCCAAACTGTGGTCATTTCTACCAAGGCATAAGCTATAGTCAGAGAGAGGCCAGGGTTACGTCTTAGTGTCTTGTTCCTGCTTAGTGCCTTGTTCCTGCTTTCCTAGCTCAAACCGGGCTGGTGGCTCATTCATGCATTCATACATCAAGCAGGGCTTGAATACTAAGTGTAGGTGTGGGGTATGGAGAACAGCAAACCCAGACAGAGGCCTTGTCCTTTAGCAACCGTCTGGGG
>NW_011888926.1:3189839-3206102 GCF_000151845.1 Pteropus vampyrus | reverse complement strand
CCCTGTGGGTCCTTTCAGAACTCAAGGTCAGGAAAAAACTCTTATTTATCCTTTAGTTATTGCCCATTTTTTTGGTCTCTCCTGAAATTCTCATTAAGTGGGTACTTCCCTCCTCTCTCTATTCTTCACATTTTTACTCTTTCCCTCACATTTCATCTGTGCTAGGAGAAAGTTCCTGGACTCAGTCTTCTGAATCATTTGCCATGTCCTTTCTTCCACTTACTGCCCCTGTCAGAAGTGTTCATCTACTCTGCGTCTTAATGCCCGAGATCGCTTCTTGTTCTTGGATCCTATTTTGCAGAGCAGTTTGAGTCTGTTCTTGTTTTATGAATATAGTATTCCTCGAATCTCCTTATGGACTCTAAAATTAGGCTCCTTAAAAGTCCTTTCCTGGTCCTGAAGCCAAAGGATAATTTCCAAAAAGTTACAAAAAAAAAAAAAAAAAAAAAAAGACCCATGTTCAAATCTTAGAAGGAGGATGAATCACAGATCTATTCAACTCATTATCGAGGGACCAGCAGGATGGTAATCAGCAGAATTAGGAAAACGAGCATTGGAGAAAGAGTGTGAGGATGAGTGCTAGGTTCGAATCAAAGCTGGTTAACGACCCGCAGGGTCATAAAACCATAACCTTTGGGATTATCTTTTCTACTGGGCAGAAATCACTTACAAAAATCTACAAGTTAACATGTAAATTCACAGAAGTCAGACCTTTAATTAACAGTAAATGGTGAATCAAACAAAGGTATATTCCCCTAATGAAGTCAGCTGTAGATTGGTCTGTTAAATAATGCTCCCAAGTGACATTGCGAGAGATGCTGCCCTTCCTTTGCCTTATTTCCCAGTTTTAGTATAATTTTTCTGAACTCCTGCTTTGGGGAAGCCATTCATTTTGCTGGCTCCACTCACCGCCTCCCATGATCACCCCGACTTTGCTCTTTTGACTTGAAGAGTCTCCTCTATTGCTTAGTGATCCTTGCTGTCTGCTCATATTTATACATTAAGACAATAAAGAGCTAAACCGCCCTGAGGAGCCGCCCTGAGGAGCCGCCCTGGCTTCAGCATTGTGGCGAGGTCTCCTTTTAATATCTTTTCTTGGTTCTGGGGGTGAGGTTCACAGGCCGGCATCCTCCTGGGGGTTAGGGAGGGCTGGATAGGATCCCATGTTTGGTTTAATGCTCTGTTGCTGCCCTTAAAAAATTGTTAATACATTTTGAACAAGGAGACCTGTGTGTTCGTTTAGCACTGGGCCCTGCGCATTTTGTAGCTACATGGGGGCAGGTTCAACGGAGACCCATGTGCAGGATGCTGGGGACTTTGGTGACCCAGACGTGCCCCTGTCTTCCAGGTCCTCACCTCCTTTGTGCCTGGGGATGGCATGGGTGCAGAGGCAGGAAGCCACAACCCCGGGATCCACAGCCCAGCCCCCCAGTCTTGCTCCCACTCAAGACCTGTCCCCAGAGCTGCCTGCCCGTCCCCCGCGGTCCCAGCCAGGCTTGGTGCTATAAATGTTCTGTTTCCCGAGTAACAGGCCTGACATCCCAAGCATGCTTTCTTCCTTCCTGCTCCTCCCCTTCCCCAAATTACTGGCTCCTTCTTCAAGCTATGGAGGAGACAGAACCTCTGCGCTAGAAGGTTCCTTAGAGGTCAAAGCTTTCATCTCCACATCCAGACAGCCTCGGCTTCCAACCCGCCACTTGGGAACTATGTCCCAAATTGGGACAGCCTAATGTGCTAGAAAGTTCTTTTTCTTTCAGTGAGCTGAAAAATTTGTCTTCTTGTAGCTCCTACTTGATGGAACCATCCGTTCACTTATTCATTCACAAAATCAGCATTTATTGAGCATCTATAAATGCCAGCCCTTGTGCTGGGCAGTGGGGACATGACACATGCTGTTGTGATCTCCTGGTTTATAAAACGGTTTATAAAATGGGTGTAAAACAGATAATAAAATTCTAAATAAATTCTAAATTGGGATCGATGCTGTTGCAAAGAAGTATAGAGGGCCATGAGGGTATGCAATAGGGACCTGATTTAGATGGGAGTCTGCATATGGCTCTCAGAGGAAGAGAGTTGAGCAGGCGGAGGGTAGGGGCAGGGCACTTCGGGGAACCACATGCAGAGGGCCTGAGGGGGCTGTCTGACGAAGGAGAGGGAGAGCAGAGGGCATGCTGGAGCCCAGGGATCCCGGGGGTGGGACGGTGGGTGCTGAGGGATAAAGCCAGAGAGCAATGCAAAGTCCTGATCACACAGGGGGCCCCGGGGCGATAAGGCTGTCCCTGACAGACCATGACAGTCCTTCAGAATTTGGAAGGTGGCTCCCTTCCTCTCTAAGTCTTCCCTTTTCCATACGAAATGTTCCCAGTTCTTCCCACAACTTGTGGAAGGACAGGTGAGGAGGCCTTACCTGTTGGACTCACTTTAAGTGACCAAGTGGGTCTTGGTCCCTGGCTGGGGAGTAGGACCTCAACCAGTGACGACCTATGGCGGGGAGAGAACAGATCACCCTTGTCTCAATGCTGTGTAGGACTGCAGTGACCTGTCCAGTGGCTGTGTTCTCTGTCACTCCCAGGTGGTATTCATCCTTCAAGCCAAGTCTCTCCCACCCTGGAACTAAACACAGTTGATTTTTTTTTTAACTCAAGTACTAAACTCTGCATTTATTGCTATTAATTTCATCTTACCAGGATCTCTTGGAATCCTGATTCAGTCACTCATTACATTTATTTGCTGTGCTTGATCAGCCCAGGTCAGCAAGCCCTGTGGCACCTCACTAGAGACTCTCTTCCAGTGTGTGACAAGCCCTGGTAATCATCAGGTAATAGTTGAACCCACCTCACTGTCTCATGGAAGCCACGCTTTTCTGTCTTTGTGTATTACGAGGTCATGAAATAGTCAATGACATTCTCGTTGAACTTGAGATATTCTTTACCTGTATATCTCCCTTGGTGCATCATGCCGGTAATTCGACCGCCTTCCCTAACCAAAAACATGAAATGGCCATTGCCGGCTGTGGGGAGGGGCGTGGGCATCTCTGTTAAAAGCTTTCCCAAGAATTCTAGTGCTGGGTCTCTAGGGCGAATCAGGGCTGGAGGGTTGGGCTGCAGGGACCTCTCCAGAATGAGGCTGAAGCAGAGCCTTGCCAAGGGCACGGCCGGCATGGGCCCCACCTTGGATGATGAGTGCAGGGAACAGGAGCCGTAAGTCTGAAAGCCCTTGAAAGCTTCTGACTGTGACAGTGATGGCATGAAATGGAGCAGCTGAGGGATGAGTGTCCAAAGTGCCCCATCAGTGGGACTTTAAAAAGCAAAGGGAATTGAACCCTCTTAGGCATCATCCGGGGAGGGGCATGATCAAGCCGGAGCATCTGCTGTTTGCTGAGGACTCGCCGTGGGCTGATGCTCTGCATCACCTGGTCTAATCTTCTGACCAGCTCTGTGAGGGAGGGACTGCGGTCAGTTCCATTTCACAGATGATGCACAGGGACAGGGAGTGACCTGCCCAAGGTCACGGGCTGGTAAGGGGCACAGGAGGGATTGAACGTAGGGAGCTTGGGTCCAGGGGCTGGGGTTGAGTCCTGGTCCTGTGTAACTTGCTGGCTGTATTTTGTTAGGGATGCATTTAGCTGCAAGTCACAGAACATCTGATCAACAGAGGCTCGAGCAAATCCTGGAGTGTGTGTGTGTGTGCTTCTTCTTCTTCTTTTTTTTTTTTTACGTAACATGAAGTTCTGAGGTCGGTGGTTACTGGTGATGTCTCTGTAATATTCTTGTGATTTTCCAGACCTTAAGCTTTCATGGTCACAAGGTGGCTGCTGAGGCTGTGGGCATCACATCTGCACTGACGGCAGGAAGGTTGAAGGGAGACAGGGCTCTGCCAGCGGTACCTGTCCTATTGGACCAGGAAAACCACATTTTCTTTCCTAGATCCTTCCCCTGTCCCAGCACACTTGGCCAGAACTGGATCTTGTGTGGCCATCTTTAGCTGCAAGAGAAACTAGGAAAATAGCAAACATCATTGAATTGGGCTAAATCAACCAAGAATTGTCCCCTGCGGCTGGGCAAGATTGGAAGAAGAGAATGCGCATTGGGTGGGCAACTCTTAGAGTCGGCCACATTCCTCTCCCAGGGCCTGAGTTTCTTCATCTGCTCTTGGCCAAAGCTGTGGCCGTCCCATGTCTCCACACCCTGGTCGGAGCCTCTGGGGCTCTGCCTGGGCTGACCCGCGAGGGCATGTGATCTGTTGAGAAATCTAAAGCCAAATACCAACCAGTGCAAGCTCCCCAGAGCCCTGTGCCTGCCAGCAGACCTGGCCATGAGCTTCAGAGGGCCACCATGGGGGCTGGTTCCAGAAGCTGTTGTAACCGGCCTGCCTCCTGCATGGCTCTGTGTGCATTATCTGTGGGTCAGGGGAATACTCCATGTGTCAGCAGCCCAGGGTACCTTCCTGGCTGTGACACTGACTTTACACCCTGACTTATCCTAGGCTCTACAGGTCTGTCTGCTCCAAAGACTGGGTGCTATGAGGGTAGGGGCAAGGCCGAGTCATCATCCTGGAGTCCCCAGAGCCTGGCCCTGGGCCAGCATGGAGGAGGAAGCTCCATGACATGTTTATTTCATATCTGTTGTGTCCAGGCACCATGGAACTGGGGGAGAGGGTATTTGGGGCCCTTTTCTTTAAGTTTAACTGGCCGTTGGGTGGGTGTGGACTTGGGAAGGTTCTTAGCATGGATGATTTCCCATTTGCATATGGAGTAGAGTGGGAGAGAGAGAGATTGATGATCGCTGCGCAGGTTCGTTTCCATGGAAACAGGATGCTAGCTGCCATGGAGGAGGGAGGTTAGTCGCCAGAGATTTTCAGGCCACAGGTTGACAAGCCAGACACCAGTCAGTCATGAACCGGGCAGAACTCTCTCTGTTATACGA
The DNA here is from genome assembly GCF_000151845.1 of Pteropus vampyrus. Taxonomy (NCBI): domain Eukaryota; kingdom Metazoa; phylum Chordata; class Mammalia; order Chiroptera; family Pteropodidae; genus Pteropus; species Pteropus vampyrus. The sequence continues at coordinate 3,201,177 of NW_011888926.1, read as the reverse complement.
GACAGGAATCCTAGTTTAAAGGAATTTATCATCTCCTTTATCAGAAGCTGAGGGGATCTCTGGCTTCAGGGCCTGCTTGATCCAGAATCCCGAAGGATGTCCCCAGACAGTGTATCCTCCCATCCCACAGCTCTGCTCGTTCCCTCTGCGCCGCCCTTCCTCCCTGGCGGCTTTCCTCTTGGGTGGCGGGCAGTGGCGGGCAGCCCTAGGGTTCACAGCCTTCTCCCTTGGTTCCACGGAAAGAATTCTTTCCCGGCCGCTCTTTGGCTGGCATGCGTCACGTGCTTGTCCCTGAACCAATCACCGTGGTGGGAATGAGGCCGTGCTCTGATTGGCCAGACCTAGGGCCAGTCCTTCCCTGGCACTGGACGTGAGGTCAGCCCCACCCATGCCACGTGTCCCGGGAGTGGGAAGAATGGACTTGGAAGACCCCAGGATCGTTACCCAAAGAGCAGAGAAGGGAGCTCGCAGCGGGCAGAGACCACCAGCGCTGAGGTGGTTTCCCAGAGCTAATGTCCGCTAACGGGGCTGGGTGCTCGTACGTCCTCACGACCCCAAGAACTTGCGGGCGACAAACCCATTTTGTGGATGAGGAAATGGAGGCGCAGAGAGATTAGCAGCCTGCGCTAGGTCACACCAGCGGTGTGGGCCAGATCGGGGGATGCGCTCAGGTACGACTGCCCCCAGAGTCCGCGCAGACTCACAGCACGAGGGGTTTACCTTTCCAGAGGCTACGATATTCCAGCGAATCTGCCCCGGAGGACTTACGTGGCCTCACCAGCCCTCAGGAGGCTGCGTGCGAGTCCCCGGGGAGAGATATTTCCCCCAAGCTCTGGTAAAGCTGAAATGTGTCTCTATCTGGCTCCCGGCAGCAGTGCCCACCTGCTGTGGTGCCGAGAGGACTCTGGAGAAATGGAGCTAAATGTCACGCGCGGCAGACGTTATGAGGCATATCTGGGACACATACAAAGAAATTATACACTGTTGTTTATCTGAAGTTCGAACTTAACTGGGCATCCTGTATTTATCTGGCAACTCTCCCCAGAGATAAAGTCCCTGGAGTGTTGTCACTTGAATGGAACCTTGGCGAGAGAAGGTCCAGGGTCTCCTGCTCCTGAGGTCCCCGGAGCTGCCCTCGTTCCTGCCAGCCCAGGATCCGACCTCGTGATCCCCAATTCCCCCTTTACTCTGAACTTGGCCTGAGATGGTTCAGAGCATCAGTTTCTTTATCAGTCAGGCGGGCTTAATCATCCCTGTTCTGGTCTCATAGGATTTGTGTGACGATATATGGGTAGAAATGACCCACAAATCATAGAGTGCTGCCAAAGTCGAGGGTTCGTTACTATCTAATTCTCTCTTTCCATTATTTCCTTCCTCCTTTCTTCTACTGAGCACCTACTATGGGCTGGGTGTGGGGAAAGTGGGACAGGCTGGTGGTCTAGTTACCAACCAACACGACAAGCCTGAATCATCAAGGAGCTGCCTCCTGACAGATGATCTGCCGTATCCGGCATCTCGGCTTCTTTTCCATTAGCTACATCTTAAATTACATTTTAAGAAAGCCCCCGTGGGCACCTTGCAGAGATTGAGGAAACACCCTATTTTTATCAGCGACACGCAGAAACCATCTCCTGGGAGGGGTATTTCCTGGAAAGACGTTAAATCTCAGTCATTTATGTTGTTTCTTGTTACCTCCAAGCTTCTTTTCTGATCTTATCCTTCAAGTTATTTGTTTGACAAGCTGGCATGGGGAGCCCTGGGCTGGTCACTGGGCATCCAGCTGGGACTCTGAGCCAGCCCCGGCCCTGAGGAACAAGGACGTGACAGAGCTTGCCTCAGAGCCAGAGGTGCCCTCACAGAGGCACAGTGGGATATGAGGCAGGAGAGCTCCATTCCACCCCAGGGGCGGGACCTGGAGAGCTGGGACGGGCATTCCAGGTAGAAAGACTGGCAAAGGCAAAGGCATGTGGGCTGGGAACAGCACGTGCACTCTGGGAACCTGAGAGTTTTGGGTGACCCTTGAATGCAGGGCAAATTGTGGGCAGTGCTAGGGTCACGTCCAGACCGCTTCTGGAGGCCCTTACTTCTTGGGCTTGCTCCGGCTGGAGGTGCATCCAGGGAAGGTTTGAAGCTGGCATCATGTGATTCATGGACAAATGTTACCTGAGGCTGTGACATGATACCAGCTGACACTTATTTGGCTCTGATTTGTGCCGTGCTCTGTTCCAAGCACTGAATCCATATAGGAACACATTTCACCTTCTTCTACCCCTGTGAGTTCTGTTCAGTGACTTGCCCAAGGTCACATAGTGCACTAGCAGCAGAGCTGGGATTAGAACCCAGGCTCCATGCTCTAACTGCTGCTGCTGCCGCTGCTGCTGTGTGTGTGTGCATGTGTGTGCGCGTGTGTGCATGCACGAGCGTGTGTGTGTGTGGTGCTTGCTTGCCACCTCGCCAGCTGAGAGGTGTTCAGGAACCAGAAGGCATCCTGGCCTGATGATGGATGAGGTGGGGTGGGGTTAGACCACGCAGAGTTCCTGGATCCCCCATTACCCGGCTGTGTGACCTGCGTTCTTTCTGAGCCTCAGCTTCCTAACCCTTACCCTAACCCTAACCCTAACCCTAACCCTAACCCTAACCCTAACCCTAACCCTGCTGTGGACACCATAATCCTGCCGTGGGAAGGGATGTAAAGCTCTCTTGGCACATAGTGCTCAGGAGACCTTTCTGAATCAGCCAGGACTCTGAATTGCCAGTGACAGAAACCCAGTGGAAATGGGCCCCAAGCCCCGAAGGAAACATCCCGGCTCACGCAACTGGGAAGTCCAGAGGGCAGATCTGGGACCAGGTGCAGGTGGAGGGAGCGCTCAGACCATATGGTCAGGATCCTGTCTCTCTGGCCTCGGTCTTCCTCTGTGTTGGCAAAATCCTCAGGCCACCGCAGAGGCAAGATGGCCATTAGCACCTCAGGGTTCCCAGGCGGTGGCTTAGCCAGGAGGCGCCTCTTCCCTGCACTGCCAGTTCAAGGGCTGGGCCTACCTGGGGTCACATGCCCATCCTGAGCCAGTCACGGTGGCTGGGGGTTGGCATCCACTGGCTGACCAGGCTTGGGTCTCTGGGCCTCTTCTGGAGCCAAGGGACGTGGGAGAGGCGGATGGAGGCTTCTCAGCAGGAATAAATGGGGTGTCCACCCTCTGTTCCCACCCCAGCGTGGCCACACTTGAGTCTCTCGCCCCAGGTGACCCCCAGGAACTGGGTGCAGCCACCGTCCCCCTGGGGTGATGTCAGGAAGAAAGTGCTCACTTTAGAGCAAAATTACGTACCTAATTAGGCGCTTGGGAGCTGGCGGGAGGCAGTGGGGGTTTCGTTGATTTCTCTTTTAGACTTTTAGCACGAAAACTGCGTGATAAAGTAACTGTGTAATTAGGAATTAATTTCTCACTCCCGCAAGTGATGTCTTACTTGGGGCCTGAGGGAAGTTGGCATGGTGGCTACTTACCCGCAGTGGCCCCTCTTCGCCTTCTCTTTTTCGGGGCGGGGCACTCCCACTGCTGTCATCCGGGGTGGGAAGAGGAGGAAGGGGCTCGAAGACTAGGATAATACTGTCACAGGTGTTAATTATGCTGGTAGATTCCGTGTGTGTGTGTGTGTGTGTGTGTGTGTGTGTGTGTGTGTCTGAGGAGGTGTGCGGCCAGCATCCAACCAGTCTTTGGATAATGCCACAGTCCCCATCCTTGCTGGTCCAATTCCGAGGCCCACGTGGTCTCAGGGGACCCTGCTGGATGGCACCCCGGTTGCCCACAGTGGCGCTTGCTGTGAACGGCCCCTCACTGGCTTCCCTCCATTTCCACCCTCTCACCGTGCTTCCCGGGATCAGCTCCCAGATAAGCTGCTGTTCCCAAGTCCTTAGCTCAAGGTCTGCTTCGGGAGAACCCAGACTAGACAGGAGGTGTGAGCAGAGTGTGGAAGGAGCCAGAGCAAAGGGAGGTGATCTCAGCCTGGGGTGCAGGGAGGGGGTGGGCAAGGCTTCATGGGGGAGGTGGTCTGGAAGGAAGTATGGGAGTGAGGAGAAACGGCACTTCGCAGAGGAAAGGGGGGCAGAGACGGGTGTATTTGGGGTGCTTGGAGGGCCTGGCATGGTGCCTGGGATGACTGGAGTCGAGCAGGGTTCAGGGGTAGGGACAGGCCAGACTGCAGGGCCTTGGAGGCTGTGGTCAGGGGCTTGGTCTTTGATCTGAGGACAATGGGGAGTCATTGAAGGTTTAAGCTGGGGAGCGACACAGCCAGATTTGAGTTTTAGGAAGTCTGTGGCTGACTGAGGATAGGCTATAGGGGCCTCACCCTACAGCAGGAGGTAGGAGACCTGTCAGAAGGCTGCTGTGGCTGTTAGGAGAGAGGGACAGTGACCGGACTTGGGCAGGGGTAGCGGAGCTGTCAGCAGACTGTCCCAGGTTGGGCTCGTTGGCGTGTGGAGTCACCATCAGGACAGCGTGCTTCTCAGGGCAGAGACTTAAACACACAATTCTTACCTCCCAGCTTTGCGCTCTGCCCATCTTTCTCCTTCCTGGTCCAGTGTATCCTCTTTCCCTCAGAGAAAAATGAGAACTACTGGAGTCTTCACTGTGCACCTGCAATGTGCTCTTTATTACTGAATACATTTATACCAAGTCTTGCTCTCCCAGACAGGAGAGGCAGCTGCAGCAGAACACCCCAAAAGGTTCATGAAATATAGAGGAGAGAGTTAAGACCTAGGAGAAATGTTTAGGCAAATGGATTCCCCGGAAGGATCCACAGTGCCAAGGTCTTTCATGCTGCTGAGAAGTCAGTAACATCACATTTCCCTTTTTGACTTGACTGCCAGGAAGCTCAGAGCTAAGAACTTGACAATAAATTCTCCAAGAAATTTCTCTTGAGGGCTTTTCAGTGGGGACCCTGAAGGCTGCAACTGATGAGGTCTTGGGAAATTTTGCAGAAGGCGTGTTCCCACACTGAAGACCTGGAGGGTCAGGCCAGCGGGGAGGGGCTGGGACTGGGCCAGTGTGTCACTCCAGGTTTGCCAAGCAGTGGCTGCTTCAGTTTCCCTCAGAGGTGGGAGCAGGAGTCTGATGAGTCTCCTAGGCAAGGGTTGGGGTCTGGGAGGTGTTCAGCCCGTACAGCTTACTAACTCCTGGTAATCATGGGCTTCGGTGATATACATCCAGTCACAACTTGTGACTCACTTGGCACTCCCTACCCCCTGCACCCCAAACCTCCTATACTTGTTTTAGAGAAACTGATTTCTTACCATGGCGCCTGCATACATACGGCATCTATAAAAGTTTCCCATTCTCGCCCCCTTGCCTATCCCAGGACGGGGGCCATGGCGGTCGCCCCTCATTTAATCAAGAACCAGCAGTCCCAGACTGCGGACCACAGGTTCTGTGAGGAGGGGCTTGGAGCTCATGCAGCAGTGTGATGTGGGCAGTTAGGGACCAGGCAAGGCTGTCCTGAGGGCTCCCATAGTGTCTGTGCCCTGGGTGGCTTGTGGCTGTGGTCTCCCCTGGCCAGGGAAGTGTGGAGAGGGTTGAGGTGGGATCTGAGTAACGTAGGGGCTCAAACAGGCAGACACGGGGTGAGGATGAGACAGTCCCCGGCAGGCAGTAGGCCTTCAAATGCCATTTGCCTTTTCTCTGTCTTCTCATCATCTATGAAGCATCGATTTATTTTTATTGTTAGACTTCGTGGGGATGGGGACGAATCCTGGGCTGGAACCTGTTGGAGCTCAGCAAGTGAGTCTTGGGGCTGCTGGAACATAGTACCAGGGTGGATTTAATCTGGCACGGGCTGGGAACCCCTCCTTCTGCACACCCAGCAAAGCATAAACCGAGCGGGGTGCGGACGACTAGCTCTCCCTTGGGCCGGGTGATGCCCCCATTGGCAGGATGGAGGGAGCCAGGGCAGGAGGAAAAGGGCTATGTTCTTGGGGGCGGGGAGTGGGGGAGGGGCTGGCGGGAGCTGAGCCTGGCTGCCTGTGATGGGATGATGTGGTGGTTCTCCTAAGCCTGGTGGTGTGTGCGTGTATGCGTGTGTGCGCACGCGTGTGTGTGCGCGCGTGTGTGTGCGTGCGTGTGTGTGTGCGTGTGTGCGTGTGTGTGTGTGTGTGTGTGTGTATGCTCACCAGGGCGAGAGCGCCTGTTTGCGTGCCCATGTGTGCCACCCCCGCAGAGCCTCCGTCACACATATCTCCTTGGCTGCCTGGAGAGCTCTTTCTACAAAATATAAAAATGACAGTTTGGCTCACCCACGCACGGAATCCTCATACAGCTCCATTCCCTCGATGCCCCCTTCCCAGATCGTCAGCTGCCTTCACCCACTGCCCCCAGAGGTGCCTCAGCCCTCCCCGCTTCTGTCTGGCTGCTGCCCTTGGCACCCCTGGCTCCCTCCCTCCTCCTCTGAGCTCCCAGGTCTCTGCTTCTAGTTCTAAGTCACTGTCACTTTTTTTTTGTCATGCCCCTTCATCTGAATTTGGGCTCTGGTAGGAGTGTGTGTTAATGAGGGTGTGCAAGGAGTGAGTGTGTGTGTGTGTGTGTGTGCACCAGTGATTGTGTGCAGGTGTGTGTAAGGGGGAGAAACAGAGAGAGGGAGCGGGAGAGGGAGAGGGAGATGGGGAAGAGAGAGACAGAGAGAGAGAGACAGAGAGAGAGAGAGAGAGAGAGAGGAGAGAGAGGAGGAGGAGGAGGCATCAGAGCCTGTGCCCCAGAAAGCTGGGGGAGGATGGAGGCATTTCAGGCAAAGGAAGCTTTCACTCAATTACTCTTTAAGCAGCGGGAGGGGGTGGCGGCTTTACAACAATCGGACAGGTTTGCTTTGTGTGTAGGAAAAACCTTCACTTCCCGCATGGTGGTGACAGGTGGAGCTGGCGGCTGTGCTGGATCCCTGGGGTGGGGGGTTGGGGCGGAAGGGTTTGGTGAGTGGGGCATCCAGGGTCAAGCTGGGACTGCAGGCTCTGTGGCCTTTCAGTGGCGGGGGTGGGGGGCAGGTAGCAACTGAGCAGATAGGATCTGATGGAAGGGCAGGGAACCACAGAGGGGAACCCAGAGGTCAGCCTCCTGTGGAGATCAGGGAAGACTTCCTGGAGGAGGCGAACTGCCTCCAAGGCACTGCAGGGCTGGTTGACAGTGGGAGGCGAGGGCGGACCTGTTTGGTGAGGAGAATTAGGGCAGTGGTGAGGGTTCCAGTGTTGTCTTTGCCTTTGAGTCTCTCCTTTGCTCGAGTGGGTGCCGCTGAGGGTGGGGGCTGGGTCTGAGTCACCCTCGGTTCTGTAGCACCCATACTGGCTTGGTCCGAAGTGAACCGGGGTGTGAAAAAACTGCCAGGACTCCGGGGCAACTGCATGGAACCTTAAAGCATAAATGAGGTTTCAAGGGACCGTGCTGGGCACACAGTGGGGACCCAGGGTCTCTGCTCCTCCATTCCCTCTGCCCTCAGCTGAAGCTGCTGGATCCTCAGGACAGTCTAGGAGGGTGATGTCACTGGCCCTACTCACAAAGGAGACAACCTGAGGCCACACGGCTGACCAGGGCACAGCCCAAATTCTGACCCCTTTTCTCACCTACCCCTTCCATGCAGGCGTGGGCACACGTGGGTGGGCGTGGGTGCCCAGAGACCTCTGTGGCCCTGTCTGTCTCTCCTGCTCCGTCCCTCACTCTCCTCCCCTTTCTCTGCAGGATGGTCGAGTACTCCCTGGACCTTCAGAACATCAACCTGTCAGCCATCCGCACTGTGCGTGTCCTGAGGCCCCTCAAAGCCATCAACCGCGTGCCCAGTGAGTTGGTGCCCCTTCCACCATCCCTGGCCTATCCAGTTACCCATTCACCCAGAAAGACTGACTAGCACTTCCCAGTGCCAGGCCTGTGCCGGCCCAGGACCCCTCAGTGACTGGACAGATGCGGGCCCTGCTTCCACGGGGCTCATGGGTCAGTGTTTGGGCCTGAAGAAGTTGGAGGTGGCCCTGTCACCTCTGAGTCCCAAAAGAACTCGGATTGCAGCCTGGTGGGGAGCCTGGCTTTTCAGGGGCAAGGTTCTTTGGAGAAAGGTGGCTGTTGTAGTGAGCAAGGTGTGAAAAGAAGCTGCTTAGTCTGAGGGTGTGCGCATGGGAGGTGTGTGCACATGAGAGGAGTGTGCGCACTTGTAAGTGCGCGTGCACATGTAACGTGCACACATGAGGGGCGTTTGGGTACGTGTGTCTGTTCTCCTCCTCCTCTCTCTCCTGCTGTGCGAGGAGCTCATTAAGCAGCTCCTGGCTGTGGAGGTCACTTCCAGGTCCCCAGTGCCAGCCCGCCTGATTCTCTAGAGAAGGGCAGGGATGGGCCCTGAGCTCCTGGAGGCTCCAGTTTCAGAGACCGCTGGGACCAGAGAGCCCAGAGAGGGCTTTGGGTCCTTCCTCAGGGGCCTCCTTCCCGCTAATAAGTGGCGCACGGTGGCCCGAGTTGGGAGTTCCTGTTTCCTTCTCTGAGCTGATTCCATCCCTCAGCCGACAAGCAAATCTTGCCCTCAGAACTTGGCGTGCGGGAGTATTGGGAACAAGAACCCTATGGGATCCAAAATCCAACCAGTGCACCCCATCCCCCGACTTAGAAACTGCCCAGCACTCCCCCTGGAAAGGGGCCCTAAGCTACATTCATATTCTGAGTAACATAACAGGAGCCTCAGGTGGTTCGAGCAGATCCAGCTGCCCATTTACGGGAGGGGCAGCTTTGTTCCCACGTGCCACGTCCTCTGCCCAGAGTAGCATAGGGGAGGAATGACACAGGGGGCACAGGCTCTCTGAAGTGTCTCCTAGAGAGGATTGGTTGGTCGTCTCCTTTTTTCCCTAGATTTTCTCCTTTAACGGTTCACATCCTCCCCTTTATTTTGAGAGCTGCGTCCGCCCTGGGACTCATTCTTTTCAACAATAGCCCATAGCTTCCAATTTCGCCACTAGATGGCAGGCTGGAGAGTTGGGAATAGACAAAGTCAAATGATAGGTTATTAGTTGCAAAGCTGTGGAGAGTGGGGTGGCCGCCTGCAATTTCAAAAGAAGTTTAAAAACGCCATCGACCAGGAAGACTCAGTTGGGTTGTCATGGAATGCCAGTTCCGGTTCTCAGCCCTGCCAGGAGCCTGCTGTGTGACCTGCGAAGTCCCTTAGTGTCTCTGGGCCTCAGCTCCCCTACTTGTGCACGACGGGAGGAGAGCCTGGATTAGATAGATGCGTGGTTTTTGACTTTGTCCGGGATGGGTGGGGGACCTGAAAAACATGTCCCTGTAAACTATGTCCCTCCAACCCAGCCCTGTAGGTCTCTGTCCTGGCCACTGAACCATCGATGGATGAAGGGGAGAGGACAGCAGGGAGAAGGCTGGGGAGGGAGGCAGGATGCCCAGACTGCGGGTCAGGAGGCTGGGTCTGGTTCCTTGCTGTGTGACCTTTCATAAGTCACTAGACCTTTCTGGGCCTTGGCAAGAAGGGGCTGGATTATCTTTAAAAGTGACTCCTCTGGGCACCAATCGACTCCAGGCCTTGCCCAGCCTGTGCGCCCCTTAAGCCACTGCAGTGCTTCCCAAAGCCCACTGGCCAAGCCATTTAAATATGAAAAGTGCTTTTTTTTTCCCTCCAGTAAGAAACTAGGGCAGTCGCTGCTAGGGCCTGAGCCAGCTGAGTCTGAGCTGCTGGCCCACATCTGCACCTGGCCACGGCGCACCCCACCCCGGCTGTGGGAGGGGGTGGGACAGATGCCTGGGGAGCTGAGGAGCAGCTGCAGGAGATGCTGAGCTTGACCTGGGCCACCGCCCCTGACCCCGAGCCCCATCTAGCCGTATCCCTGGTTCGCAAGAACTCACCTGCTGAAGGGGCTGGGCCCGGGATGGGACAGTATGGAGAGGTGGAGAGTGTGCTCCCAGGGCAGGGCCCACGGACAGGACAGCCGAGCTGACCGTGCTGTGGGGAAGGCCACTGTCAGGTCCCAGCTGCAGGATCAAACACCAGAGGTTAGCTCCGCACCGATAGGGCGAGGGTCTCGTCCTTCCGCTCACCCGCTGTGGGACCCCCGGACAAGCCACACTCCTCTCTGGGCCTCCATTTCCCCAACGATAAAATAGAGTTACTAATACCGATTTCCATACGGTTTTGTAAGATGAAACGCCATAATGTGTGTAAAGATTTTAGTGTAAGCAGTGAGTGGTTTATAGGTGCTTCTCTCATGAGGAGGCTCTGGGAGCGCTGGGGAGGGAGTGGGGTGCACCAGGACGTCTTCGCAGAGGCTGGTTCTGGAAGACGCTCGCCAAGCACAGAGGGTTGGAGACGGCGTTCCTGGCGGACGAGACTGCGTTCCTGACGGGCGACCTGCACATGCAAAGGTGGCAAGGAGGAGCTGGCTTGATAGCGGTGTGGCTGGACAGAGGGCTGCAGGTTAGGGGGTGCTGGAGGTGACTTCCCCCATCTTCTGGGGAGGTACTAACAATGATAAACGACCAAAATTTATCAGGCGCCTATGGCGAACCTGTCATGGTGCTTTACACGGGCCGTATCATTTCATCTTCACAGCAGCCCTAGGATGTCGGTTCCACTGGGATGCCCACTTCACAGATGGGGAAACGGAGGCAGCTTGAGTAGCCTGGCCAGGGGAAGAGCTAGGATTTGAACCCGTGCTTGCACAACCCCAGAGGTTTGCACCCTTTTTCACAACATTCCCTCTCTCCTTTCAGCACGTGGGCACCTCGGCCACTGACCCCCATCTGCAGGGCATCAGGAGGGACCCCTGCCCACATCCAGGTCAAAGTAGAAAAGCCTCAGGTGGAGAACAGGTGCACAGCGAAGCCCCATCCCAGCTTTCCTCACGAGAAAGGGCTGCAGTTCCGGGGCCATAGACTACAGCATCCAGGGCAGTTAGACCAGGGTCCGCCCCTAGGATCTTGTCCAGTGGCTTGGCTCCACTTCTCGTGCCTCAGTTTCTCCGTCCGTAAAATGAGGTGCCAGCCCCTCATTGCTAGACTGTGGAACAGCCAACCATACCCAGTGAAGGTGCCGACACCACACATTGATAGTGTGGGAGTCTCAGGATCTTGGAATCTTGGAATTAGCCTTGTTGAGAATCATAGAGACTCTTGGAATCATCCAGCTGCAGAATCCTAGACTTTTGGTTTTAGAAGACATCTCAGGATGACATGGTTCTGGAGGCACAGGGCCTTCCTTTGCCCATCAGACCGAGGGGCCCCAGACTCATGGCTAGCTCCTGACCCTCGAAGCCCAGGCCTGCTCTGGCCCTTTCTGCCAGGGCCGTGCAGGGCCAGGCGGTGGTCAGGCTGGCTGTGCCGAGAGTGGA
>NW_011888926.1:3185734-3189789 GCF_000151845.1 Pteropus vampyrus | reverse complement strand
AGGAGATGCTGAGCTTGACCTGGGCCACCGCCCCTGACCCCGAGCCCCATCTAGCCGTAATCCCTGGTTCGCAAGAACTCACCTGCTGAAGGGGCTGGGCCCGGGATGGGACAGTATGGAGAGGTGGAGAGTGTGCTCCCAGGGCAGGGCCCACGGACAGGACAGCCGAGCTGACCGTGCTGTGGGGAAGGCCACTGTCAGGTCCCAGCTGCAGGATCAAACACCAGAGGTTAGCTCCGCACCGATAGGGCGAGGGTCTCGTCCTTCCGCTCACCCGCTGTGGGACCCCCGGACAAGCCACACTCCTCTCTGGGCCTCCATTTCCCCAACGATAAAATAGAGTTAATAATACCAATTTCCATACGGTTTTGTAAGATGAAACGCCATAATGTGTGTAAAGATTTTAGTGTAAGCAGTGAGTGGTTTATAGGTGCTTCTCTCATGAGGAGGCTCTGGGAGCGCTGGGGAGGGAGTGGGGTGCACCAGGACGTCTTCGCAGAGGCTGGTTCTGGAAGACGCTCGCCAAGCACAGAGGGTTGGAGACGGCGTTCCTGGCGGACGAGACTGCGTTCCTGACGGGCGACCTGCACATGCAAAGGTGGCAAGGAGGAGCTGGCTTGATAGCGGTGTGGCTGGACAGAGGGCTGCAGGTTAGGGGGTGCTGGAGGTGACTTCCCCCATCTTCTGGGGAGGTACTAACAATGATAAACGACCAAAATTTATCAGGCGCCTATGGCGAACCTGTCATGGTGCTTTACACGGGCCGTATCATTTCATCTTCACAGCAGCCCTAGGATGTCGGTTCCACTGGGATGCCCACTTCACAGATGGGGAAACGGAGGCAGCTTGAGTAGCCTGGCCAGGGGAAGAGCTAGGATTTGAACCCGTGCTTGCACAACCCCAGAGGTTTGCACCCTTTTTCACAACATTCCCTCTCTCCTTTCAGCACGTGGGCACCTCGGCCACTGACCCCCATCTGCAGGGCATCAGGAGGGACCCCTGCCCACATCCAGGTCAAAGTAGAAAAGCCTCAGGTGGAGAACAGGTGCACAGCGAAGCCCCATCCCAGCTTTCCTCACGAGAAAGGGCTGCAGTTCCGGGGCCATAGACTACAGCATCCAGGGCAGTTAGACCAGGGTCCGCCCCTAGGATCTTGTCCAGTGGCTTGGCTCCACTTCTCGTGCCTCAGTTTCTCTGTCCATGAAATGAGGTGCCAGCCGCTCATTGCTAGACTGTGGAACAGCCAACCATACCCAGTGAAGGTGCCGACACCACACATTGATAGTGTGGGAGTCTCAGGATCTTGGAATCTTGGAATTAGCCTTGTTGAGAATCATAGAGACTCTTGGAATCATCCAGCTGCAGAATCCTAGACTTTTGGTTTTAGAAGACATCTCAGGATGACATGGTTCTGGAGGCACAGGGCCTTCCTTTGCCCATCAGACCGAGGGGCCCCAGACTCATGGCTAGCTCCTGGCCCTCGAAGCCCAGGCCTGCTCTGGCCCTTTCTGCCAGGGCCGTGCAGGGCCAGGCGGTGGTCAGGCCGGCTGTGCCGAGAGTGGAGGAGGGAGGCCCCAGGATTCCTTCTTGGGCTCCGCTCTGGGGAGCATCTACTGGAAAGGGTGCTGGGAGACTCACTTTGAAACAGAACTTGATGAAAATCTCCTGTTTTCAATTAGAGCGTGTGTTTACTTGGAGCCTGGAGGCAGCTGAAGGAGACTGTGACCCCAGGCACACCTTGGACTTCAGGCTGTCTGTCCTTGGCACCCCCAAGCTGCCTTATGGGAGAAAGGCCTGGCAGCCCCCATGGGGAAGGAAGGGAGGGAAGGAGGGAGGCTGAAGAGAGAGGAGGGAAGACGGAGTGGAGGGGCCTGATTTCCCCAGGGCTGCTGCCTTCTTGGAAGAGATGGGGGTGGGAGAACATCTGGCCAGAACATCTGGTGAGAACCTGACTCAGGAACAGGAAGGAGCTGTCAGGACTGTGAAAGAGAAATGCTGGGGGATGGGGGCAGGGCGAAGGCAGCACCCCTGCCCCTCTCCCCCAGGGTCAAGTTCACTGTACAAGTCAGGGGCTAGTGATTCCCAGATGACACAGCAGATCAAGTGGGCTGTTATACATTCATTCATTCATTCATTCATTTATCCATCCAAAGTAGCATCCTCTGAGGGGCCACTGGGCCAGGCCTTAGGTCAAATGTGGAGTAATGGAGAAGACTGAGCCCTTTCTCTGTAGGTGGTCATGTGAGCTGGGAGCTATAGGCCAGGGGACACATGCTCAAATGGAGGTAGCAAGGGCCGAGGGTGAGGGTCACCTTGTACTTTGAGGAGGCTTCACGGAGGAGGGGGAGGCAGGTCATTGAAGAATGAATAGATCTTTGGGCCACAGTGGGTTTGGGACCTTCAGTGGGGCAGGGGCCAGACGCACACCTGAGGGCAGAGGTCCCCAGTCCCCCGGGCAGTAGGCTAGTACCAGTCTGTTGCCTGTTAGGAACTGGGTTGTACAGCAGGAGGTGAGCGTCTCACAAGCAAGCGAAGCTTCATCTGTATCTGCAGCCGCTCCCCAGCGCCAGCATCGCCGCCTCGGCTCCACCTCAGATCATCAGGCCTTACACTCTCATAGGTTGGGGCATCAGCATGATGGTCTTGGGAAGAAACCCAAGGCCTCTCCTGGGATGGAAGGTGCAGGGGTGCCCACTCCCTGGCTGGAGTTTGTTTTCTATCTCAGGAGTGGGCGCTAAGGCCCCTTACGAGCCCACAGGTGCCCCCACCTGGGCCGGGCCAGCAACTGTGTCCTCAGGCTGGGTCGTGCGCTGCCTGGCCTGGCTTCCCCAGCACCCACTGTGCTCCCGATTAGTTGGCATTGGCAGTGGCAGAAGCAGCAGATGGCCTCTCCTGGTCGCTCAGTACCCTCTCCTCACCTGGTCAGACCAGAGAGAGAGGGGAGCCCCACGGCCAGGCTGCAGCCTCAGCCCCCCTTGCCCTTGGCCTGGCTCCCTGTCACTTGGCTGCGGGCTGTGCCCCTGGCAGAGGCTATTGCTAGTCCAGCTGTTTCCATGTGAGCTGGCCTGGCAAGGTGGCTGAGCTAACCCGGGCTGACAGCTCCTGTCTGCAGAGAGCGCCCTGGGCCTCTAGGGGAGATGCCATTCAGGAGGCACACCTGCCATCTCCGCCCAGGTTTCCTACTGTCACCAAGGATCTCCCTGCCTGACTGCTGCCCAGCTTCCCTTAGAATAGAGGATCTGGACTAGAGATCCCAAGTTAAATGCAATGAAAAGTTCGAGCGGCTCCATCCGTCTGCCCACCTGTCATCCATCTCCTCCCAGCTCCTGACTTTAAATGCCACCTGGAGACTGTCTCTACCCTACTGTACCTATCCTAGTGCCACCACAGGATACTCCAGGCCACAATCCTCTGTCCTGAACCCCTGACCCTGAGATCTTATGAAATGACTTCATATGGATATACACCAGACACACCCGAACTCCCTGTGTCTAAGTGGACCCCCATCTCCACTGATGGCGGCTCCATGCCTCTGGCCTCAGGCCCCAGACCTTGGCGACGTCCCAGCTTCTCTCCTCCTACACCCCACATCCCATCTCTCCTCTCGATCTTCAAGAGCTCTTCAGAATTCAGCCATATCCCCCACGTTCACTGCCTTTGTCACCTGGACCCAGCCGGATGTGTATTACCGTGATGGTAGGTGAGTGATGGCTGGGCCAGGCGGGGCAGGAGCCAGAAGAGCAGAGGGACGAAGGGCCCAGTCTCCGCCCTGGAGGAGGGGAGTGGGGGAAGCCTAGCGTGTGGCCTGCAGACCTCAGCAGGAAGGGCAGAGGCCGGGGCCACACCTTTCCTGGACCCCACCCTCAGCATTCCTCATTTCTGCCCCAGGGAAGGGCAGGGGCTGCCTTCAGCCACGCAATGGCCACCGTCACCCTCCTGGCCCCGGAGCCCATAGGCCAGAGAGGTGTGTGTACGTGCCGGGGTCACACATGGGCATTTGTACACAGTCCTGCAGGTGGTGTTTCCTAACGGGTCGTCACTCCAGTCCGTCCCCC
>NW_011888926.1:3183500-3185464 GCF_000151845.1 Pteropus vampyrus | reverse complement strand
GACTGCTGCCCAGCTTCCCTTAGAATAGAGGATCCGGACTAGAGGTCCCAAGTTAAATGCAATGAAAAGTTCGAGCGGCTCCATCCGTCTGCCCACCTGTCATCCATCTCCTCCCAGCTCCTGACTTTAAATGCCACCTGGAGACTGTCTCTACCCTACTGTACCTATCCTAGTGCCACCACAGGATACTCCAGGCCACAATCCTCTGTCCTGAACCCCTGACCCTGAGATCTTATGAAATGACTTCATATGGATATACACCAGACACACCCGAACTCCCTGTGTCTAAGTGGACCCCCATCTCCACTGATGGCGGCTCCATGCCTCTGGCCTCAGGCCCCAGACCTTGGCGACGTCCCAGCTTCTCTCCTCCTACACCCCACATCCCATCTCTCCTCTCGATCTTCAAGAGCTCTTCAGAATTCAGCCATATCCCCCACGTTCACTGCCTTTGTCACCTGGACCCAGCCGGATGTGTATTACCGTGATGGTAGGTGAGTGATGGCTGGGCCAGGCGGGGCAGGAGCCAGAAGAGCAGAGGGACGAAGGACCCAGTCTCCGCCCTGGAGGAGGGGAGTGGGGGAAGCCTAGCGTGTGGCCTGCAGACCTCAGCAGGAAGGGCAGAGGCCGGGGCCACACCTTTCCTGGACCCCACCCTCAGCATTCCTCATTTCTGCCCCAGGGAAGGGCAGGGGCTGCCTTCAGCCACGCAATGGCCACCGTCACCCTCCTGGCCCCGGAGCCCATAGGCCAGAGAGGTGTGTGTACGTGCCGGGGTCACACATGGGCATTTGTACACAGTCCTGCAGGTGGTGTTTCCTAACGGGTCGTCACTCCAGTCCGTCCCCCTTCACCCCCCGCAGCTAGAGCGACCCTTCCAGACTCCTCAGACCTTGGCTGTCTTCTGCCCACGACTCAGGAATGGGAGCGCACCCTCGCACTGACCTACAGGGTTTCCGGCCCGTGTCCGCTTCCCTCCAGCCGCACTGGCCTCCTGGTTACTCCCGGCCTGTGCCTGGCTCACTCCTACCTCCGGGCCTCGGCCCTGGCCGCTCCCTCTGCCTGGAAAGCTCTTCTCCAGATGGGCACACAGCCTCATCTCCTTCGAGCCTCTGCTCTATGTCATCTTGCCAGTGAGGCCTTTCCCGTTCCCTGTGTTATACCCACCTGACTCCTGCCCCAACCTGGCATTTCCCACCCCTCCTCCTAGCCCACTTCTTTTAAAAGTAACACTTAGCAGCCAACAAACAAGGAAATGTACTTATTTATTGTGTTTATTGTTTTCTGCCTGTGTCTTTCTAGTACCAGGAATGTTTGCTTCGTGAGAGCAGGAGCAGGGGGCTTTGTTTGTCTTTTTTTTTAAACTGATATATCTTAGATTTTCAACTGATGTATCTAGAGCCTAGAATGGTGCCTGGCACACAGTAGGTCCTCACTAAACATTTGTGTAATGGATCCATCCACTCATCCATCCCTCCTTTATTCGTTCAAGCTGCTGTCCTTGGAGGGGCCACCCCGTGCCGGGCCCTAGGCTAGATCGGAGGGCGCAGAGCACCCCTCCTGGGCCTTGCACGTGGGGCCCTCCTGGCTTACAGGGGAGGCAGAGCCGTGAACTGACAAAAGCCAGCAGTGTAGTAGGTGCTGTGATGGAGGGAGGATGGGGCTGTGCCAGGTCATTGCAGAAGCACCAGCCCAGCCTGGGGACCAGGAGAGGTGACCACTCAGCTGGAGTATAAACAAGGAGAGATGACCTTCTGAGGGTGTGCAGGGGGCCCGGAGGTGACCCAGAACAGGAAGAGGAAGCGGGTCTGTCGGGCTGGGTCACACCAGCATGGACCCCCTCCTGCCTTGGGAAATGGGCCCAGAATTGTCCCCAGGGCAGCACAATAGTAACAGGAACCCTGTGGCAGGGAGCGGGGGAGGGCAGTGTATGTGGGGGGCAGAGTGTGTGCAAAGGTGGGGAG
>NW_011888926.1:3175483-3183450 GCF_000151845.1 Pteropus vampyrus | reverse complement strand
CTTTTTTTTTAAACTGATATATCTTAGATTTTCAACTGATGTATCTAGAGCCTAGAATGGTGCCTGGCACACAGTAGGTCCTCACTAAACATTTGTGTAATGGATCCATCCACTCATCCATCCCTCCTTTATTCGTTCAAGCTGCTGTCCTTGGAGGGGCCACCCCGTGCCGGGCCCTAGGCTAGATTGGAGGGCGCAGAGCACCCCTCCTGGGCCTTGCACGTGGGGCCCTCCTGGCTTACAGGGGAGGCAGAGCCGTGAACTGACAAAAGCCAGCAGTGTAGTAGGTGCTGTGATGGAGGGAGGATGGGGCTGTGCCAGGTCATTGCAGAAGCACCAGCCCAGCCTGGGGACCAGGAGAGGTGACCACTCAGCTGGAGTATAAACAAGGAGAGATGACCTTCTGAGGGTGTGCAGGGGGCCCGGAGGTGACCCAGAACAGGAAGAGGAAGCGGGTCTGTCGGGCTGGGTCACACCAGCATGGACCCCCTCCTGCCTTGGGAAATGGGCCCAGAATTGTCCCCAGGGCAGCACAATAGTAACAGGAACCCTGTGGCAGGGAGCGGGGGAGGGCAGTGTATGTGGGGGGCAGAGTGTGTGCAAAGGTGGGGAGCGGGATGCTGGGGCATCTGCCAGTCTGGATGGAGCAGCGGGTTCAGGCATAGCATGGCAGAGGGGGTGAGGCTGGGGAGATAGGCTGGGGCCAGATTGTGGGGGCCTGTGAGTGGGGAGGGGGAGAGGGTGGGATAAGGGTTTGCACTTTCCCTGTAGATGAGCTGCTGGCAGCTTCTGACTTCAGGGGGCTCTTGCTTCCGAGGTGTCCTTGTCCTGCGGTGTTCCTGAGAGTCTGGCTGGATGCTAACCACTGTCCTCTTCTGCAGACGAGGCTACTGGGGCCCAGAGAGGGCAAGCTCTGCCTCGAAGCTGCCCAGCCAGGACCGAGACCAAGATATTTTGTCCTGAGTTGGTGCTCTGGGTATTTGCAGGGATAAGGGCTGCGTTGGACATCCTGGGGCCTCTGCTGTCCCCTTTCCGTTCTTAGCGGGTTAGTGGGGGAAGCAGGGCCCTCAACCACGCTCACGGAGTTGCCTGCAGACTATGCCCATCAAGGCCTGGCTGGCCTCTAGGCCAGGCTGAAGGCCAGGACTGTGTTACTAAGAGAGCAGAACCAAGGGCTTCATGGATAACTGGGGAGTGAGAATCAGAGAAGACTGCCTGGAGGAGGAGGGCTTGGCTGGGGGAAGGTGTGGAGGGACATGAGTGGTCTGAAGCAGATGATGACTGGTCTTGAAAGCAGCCTCTCTGTCTCTGTCTGTTTCTCTTGGTTTCTCTTTTTCTCCATCTCTGTTCTCCGTCTCCATTTTTTTTCTGTCTCTGTTTTACTTTTCTCTTTGTCTCTCTGTCTTTTTGTTTTTCTCTCCTCTCTGCTTCACCTTCTGTGTCCGGTGCCAGGGAAACTGAGGGCAGGGTGGCACCGTCCAACTCACCTTGGCTAATTACTTGACTGTGGGCATAAAAAGAGGATTAGCTGGGGTCTCGAGGGGTCCTCCCTGACTCCCTAATCCCATGGCTCCCTTTCTCTGGCACCGAAGTGATGAATTCATTCTGAGTCCCAAATCAGCTAATTATGCCTTGGCTCTGTGGCTCTGGGACTCCCCGGGCCCCAGAGAGGATCTCGAAGTGAGCTGGGGCCCAGCTCGGCAGAGGGGTGTGGGAGGTGGGGAGGGATCCGGCTGCCATTCAGGGAAGCCAACCGGGCAGGTTTTCAGGAGCCTTTCAGAATTTTAATATCCCGGAGAACAAGGGAAATGTAATTAATTGAGCAACAAAAGCCGGGCCCAGGGGAGCAGCCAGGAGCAGCCAGGCGGGATTGTGCTGAGCTGCCTCCCGGAGGCCTTTCTGGTCCGGCCCCTCCTTGCAGTGGCCACCTGGCCCTCTGTGCTTGCCTCTGGCCTCAGGCATGGCCTCCGGCATTGCGCCTTCTCGTTTAAAGCCCAGAGCCCATCCAGGCTTTGCTGAGGGTTCTCCCTGACCAGTCACGTAGGACAGAGGCCTGCACTCTTTCGGCCCCTTGGCATGGCCCGGTGTACTCTGTGAACGGTCACACCTCTGCATCTTTGC
Organism: Pteropus vampyrus; assembly: GCF_000151845.1. NCBI lineage: Eukaryota > Metazoa > Chordata > Mammalia > Chiroptera > Pteropodidae > Pteropus > Pteropus vampyrus. The sequence goes on along the minus strand of NW_011888926.1, from coordinate 3,181,329 downwards.
CACAAGCTCTTGTCATCTGCAGGGCCCAGCTCAAGTCAGTCCCTCCAGGAATGTGCCCAGAGCTCCCCCCGGTCCTCCAGGCAGAGCCCTTTTCCCCATCACTGTGGTCCCCTGTCCCCTGCTGCTAGACTGCAAGCTCTGAGGGGGTGAAAAACAGGACTTGTTCGTCTTTGGATCCCTCATGTGGCCAGCACTGTGCCTGGCATGCAGCAGTATTGATAAGTGTTTGATGAATGAATGAATGATGGGGCAGCAGAAAGGCCTGCACTGACTTACTTAACATTCGGATGGATCATAGGGCACCTGTTTTGCTTCCTGGCTGCCCTCCTCCGCGTGTCCCCTGGCTAGCCTGTTGGGAGACAGGTATAGGGAGTGGGGTATTGAGCCCTCACTCCCCCTAGTCTGCTCTCAGTTGGAGGCAGCAACCTTTAAGAGAGCCCCACTGCTTTTCCTGAGAGGAGGCTGACCTAATTTTGTGGAGAGGAAGGTTGGGGATAGGCATTAATTATTGATTTGGAAATCACTTCACACAGAGCTCATGATGCAAATCCCAAATAATCACCCTTGTTAATAACCACCTCAGCATCACCCCTGGAGTAAATAAAAATCTGAACAGGGCCACTGTTCCCTTTATCACAATCTTTCTATCCTCCCCTCTTCTTTCTTCCACTCTCTCCCCATAACTTATCACGTCACGCATTATAAATTGTCATTCAACAAATGTTAGCTGAGCCTCTGTCCCGGGCCAGGACCTGCTGAGTTCTGTGAACACTGAGGTGACTCAGACACAGGCCCTGTTCCCGAGAGCTTACAGCCCAGTGGAAAAGACAGGAAGGTAAACAGATAACTATACACTAGGGCAAGATATTGATGGGGCCTCCAAGGTTGTGCAGTATGTAACCTGAACAACTGTACACAGCAGCCTAGAGTAGGTCGAAGGTGCTGAGATTGCCCAGAGCAGAAGAGAGAGGGATGAACTCTACCTGGGATGGAATGAGAAACAGTATGGGAAGTCTTCGCAGAGAGAAAACAGAGCTTCAGATAGGCTGTGGTGGCTGAATAGGGGTTTCCCAGGCACAAGAGAGATGGAAAGATATTTCAGAAAGAGAAGATAATGTGAGTAAAAGCATGGAGGTGTGAAATCCCATGGTATATTTAGGGAACTTCAAATAATTTGGCATGGCTAGGCATAGGGTGCAAATTGATGAGGGGGGAGGGAGGGAGGAAAGAAGGGAGGAGTCGGGGGGGGAGAGAGAGAGAGAGAGAGAGAGAGACAGAGAGAGAGAGACAGAGAGAGACAGAGAGAGACAGAGAGAGACAGAGAGATATGGATGAAGCTAGCTGGAGAGGTAGGCAGTGTTTGTTCTTGGGAGGTCGTGCAATCAAGGGTGATCTGCCAGCTCATGACCATATTTGAGGCCACAAACACTTGAGTGGACCTTCTCCCCAGAAAAATTCGTGGCATCGTGCCTGCATCTTATATAGCAATTTCATAAGGTTCATGGACTACCTGCAGCGCTTCCAGGGATCTGTTCCCCGGCCAGGGGTTCACAAACCCTATCGTCTGTAGGTGATGAGAAGATCAGAGATTTTCATGTGTGGTGGTGACTTGCCCAGATATGTTCCAGAGAGTGGCTGCTGTCAGGAATTGCCCCTTTTCTGTCCTGGGCTCTGTTTTCTCTGGGCTGGTTTCAACCTCAGGCAGGTAATGCCCTCCCAAGGCAAGATGGCCCCAGCAGCTCCACGCTTAACTCCTCTCAGCTTGCGACCTCTACAGAAAGAAAGCATTTTTTTCCTGTAGTTCCAGCAGAAGTCTCAGGGCTGACTTTCATTGGCTCTGGCTGGGGTCACATGCCCATTCTGGACCAACCCTGGGGCTCGGGGAATAGAATATGCTGATTGGCCAGGCCTAGGTCACATGACCCCCATGTCAGCCCACCCAAACCACAGGTACTGGTGTAAGGGAGTGGCGCCTTTTTCGTAGGACTGGGAAAGGCGGCAGGGCAAAGAGGTGGCCCACCCGCCTGGGGCTTGCATTCCTGTGGATTCTCCAGACTGGAGAGGCTAGTTTTCCACGCGGGGAGTCAGGAAGGAGTGGGTGACACACAGATAGTTACTGAAGTCATTCCGGTGGATGACATCACCTAGACTTGGGAGAGCACGTCAGTTTCACAGGTGGGGGTGGGATGGGGGGCCCTGAGCCTGTGGAGAGAGGGCACGGAGGGCGTAGATGGTCAGGAGGGGGGAGAAGGGAAGAATGGGGAGACAGATGTGAAGGCTCCTATCCCGCAGAGTGTGGGGGGTGGGGCCGGAAGCTGAGCTTCTTCTCTATGTTCTCTGTGGGATGGGAGCCCCAGGGTTTGCTGAGAGTTGGGTGTGGCCCTAGAGCCAGAGTACATTTGCAGGGTGACTGCTGCCTTCTTGGGCCCCTTTGGTGAGGGGCCTCATCCTCCAAGAGGGAAAGGGACTGGCCCAAGGTCCCCCAGGCCGGCAGGGCAGGATTTGAATCGGGATCTCTAAGTTAGAGGCTATGTGCGTCCATAGGCGTTCTCTCTCTGCCTGCTGGGTTTCAGGATGCTTGGCTCCTCCAGGGTAGGACTAACACATTCCGTTCCCCTTCCTATGCCTGCCTAGAGTTCTCCCCAGGTCACTCTTCCGCCCTCGCAGAGGACTCCTGTCTCCATTCCCATTTCCCTATATTCTCCTCTTTTTGCCACTGGCTTGACTGGTTCCTCGCAACTATTTCTTGGGAAAGGAAAAGGCTTCTCCTGACATCAGGCCAGATCTGAGTCCCTTGTAGGCCATGTCTCTTTGTAGATGGCTCTGCCTGGTTCCATCACACAGTGGGCTGGGTCAGCAGGGTGGCTCTGGATGGTACTGGTGTGTCCTGGCTTGCTCAGGGGACTTCTGATTGCCCTGGAGATAAAGGGCATTCAGGACACATTCATTAGGCACCAGCTGTGCCCATCCTGGATGGATCCTGGGCATAGTGAGATGAGCCAGCCTTTGTGCCATGCCCTGGGTGTCAGGACAGCTGGTTTAAATCCAGACCCTGCCACTTTCTAGCTGTGCGACCTGGGCAACTAACTTCAGTTCTATGAGTCCCCGGTTGCCTCTTCTATAAAATAGGGGTAATATTATCAGCCTCACAGAGTTGTCATGAAGACTGAAGGAGGTCATATTTGTGCATTACCCAGAAGAGTACTTGGCACATAAAAGGCGCTCCCTAAATGCCTGCTTATTCATCCACAATCTAGTGGCAGTGTGGTGGGGCCCAGAGCCATTTCCGCAGCCTCTGGGTGGAAGGGCAGATACCGTCTCTCTTGTGTCCACTGAGCAGGGTGGGAGCAGTAAGAAGCCCTGGCCTGGCCTGGGTGTCCCCACCTCTCCTCCCACCGCCTCTCGCGGCTTCTCTAACCCCACTCTCCCCCTCCCCTCTCCGGTCTGACCATCCCTTCGCCCTTCCCCCTCCCAGGTATGCGGATCCTGGTGAACCTGCTGCTGGACACACTGCCCATGCTGGGGAATGTCCTCCTGCTCTGCTTCTTTGTCTTCTTCATCTTCGGGATTATTGGGGTGCAGCTCTGGGCCGGCCTGCTGCGTAACCGCTGCTTCCTGGAGGAGAACTTCACCATGTGAGTGCAGCCCCCCGTCACGCAGGCAGCTCCTAGCCAGCTTTACCTGGGCAGATCCCCAGGTGGTGGGTCTCCTGTGAACGGCTGGACATTAACATGAGCACAGGAGGCCTCTGAGCTCTCAAAATTGGTGTCTCAAAGCCCCAGGCTGAAAGAGGCCCTCAGATGCGCATTCAGCTCCTAGCGATTCTTACTTAATACACAGGTTTAACTTACTTGATCATTGGGAATTGGGGCCAACAGAGTGGAAGCAGCAAAGTACAGTCGAACCTTGAACAACACGGGCTTGAACCGCATGAGTCCACTTACACGTGGATCTTTTTCAGTAAATAAGTTGGAAAAATGGAGATGTGGGACAATTTGCAAAAACTCACAGATGAACCTTATGATCTTCTTAATAACATTTTCTTTAGCGTACTTTATTGTAAGATCACAGTTTCTAATACGCACACAAAATACGAGTCCCTCGACTGTTTATGTTACTGGCGAGGCTGCCAGTCAACAGCAGGCTATTAGTAGTTAAATTTGGGGGGAGTCAAGAGTTACAGGTGGATTTCTAACTGCGCGGCAGTCAGCGCCCCCGACCTCTTGGTGTTCAAGGGTCAGTGATAGAATGAGGCCAGATAGGAAGGCAAAGGGCATTTGAGACCCAAGCGGGAGTGATGTCGATGGGGAGAAGGAAGGCCGAAAACCTCACGAGCAGGCAGGGAAGCTGGCTGCCCGCCACGCAGACATCCCTCCCTGCGAACGACTGAGTCATCAGGAACAGGTCAGCTTGCGCTCGGCCTTTTGGTGTCTAAAAGCAGGGTTTTGGGCTATTCCTCGGAGAAGCGATTGTGAGAAGCTGTTTAAACAGAAATCAAGCTTTGGCTCTCAGAGGAGCTGGGCTGAGTTGTCTGAAGAGTTTGACATCTACAGAACCCCAGCGGTGAGGAATCAGCAGCGTCTCGGGTGTACGTACAGAGGTTTGTGCACACGAGTGTACTGTCATCGTCAGATGCGTTAGTGCATGCCGCTGTGTGCCAGGCCCCGGGGACACAGACTCAGGGAGCACTTCCATTCATCTTTTCATTCGACAAATGCACCCAAGTGCACGGGCTTGCTCTCACCAAGCCCGTGTTCAGTGCTCAGTGCTGAGGACACAGCCGAGGATGGAGCTCCTGCCTTCTGGGAGAGCCCAGGCTGGGAGCTGGTCACAGATGCCACCGCTGAGTGACTTTCATGGCCCGGGCGTGGCTGCATGAGGCCTGGGGACACTGCATAGGGGTGGGCTGAGCTTTCTCCCTCATGGCCTGACTGGCCGTTGTGGAGACGAAGCTGGGCGAAGGTTGTGGAAGGGATTCTGGGGAACAGTGGGACCTTGTGTATGGGGGGAGGGGGCCATACACTTGAGTCAATCATTCAGCCCCGAGGCACGGCTTGCTGCAGCTGGAGAGGAGGCACCTGCTTCTCCTGGTCTGGCCTTTGAAGAAAGGGGTGTGCAGTGTGCAGGCATGAGCTCTCCATCTTAGCTTTGGGAGTTTGGGACACATCAGGCCCTCTGTCCCACATGGATCTTTTCCTAGCCACTCCATTCCCATTGTCCTAGCTCAGTCCCAACATCACCTCCTCCTGGTGGTCTTCCCTCACCACCCACTCCCCCAGACACTCTTGCATGATCCTGCTTGCTTTTCTTCTCGGCTCTCTCTCTGTCTGAAATGGCTTTACTTGTGAGTTTATTTACTTGGTCGTTGGGTGTCTCCAGGCTTGTTTCGTGCTCCTGTGTGGCAGGCGTGCTGGAGGTAATGCTTCACTTTCGATCTCATGTAGAGACCAGGAAACTGAGGCTAAGAGAGGGGAATCCTGCTGCAGAGCGAGTTTGGCAAAGTCAGAGCTAGAATCAGAACCCGGGGTCCCCTGAATCCGGAGCCTGCTGTGACTGCCCAGGGAGTGAGCTCACAGCATCCCTCCAGGCGCTGTAAGCCCACGGAGAGACCCCAAATGGTGGGCTCGAAGGTTCTCTATGAGCACAGGGTCAGGACAAGGTCGCCCGTTAGGAGTGGCAGGGCCTGGAACCTGAGCAGGTCTGTTGTCCTCTGCAAAGCGCCTGGCCCCTTCCTTTAGATTCCGTCTAGGCATTAACATGCACACGCACGACCATTTACGCCCCGCAGGTTTTAAAAATGCGAATTGCTTTCGCAATGTGTCTTGAGAGTGTTTTCACATCAGTGT
>NW_011888926.1:3172142-3175433 GCF_000151845.1 Pteropus vampyrus | reverse complement strand
TCAATCATTCAGCCCCGAGGCACGGCTTGCTGCAGCTGGAGAGGAGGCACCTGCTTCTCCTGGTCTGGCCTTTGAAGAAAGGGGTGTGCAGTGTGCAGGCATGAGCTCTCCATCTTAGCTTTGGGAGTTTGGGACACATCAGGCCCTCTGTCCCACATGGATCTTTTCCTAGCCACTCCATTCCCATTGTCCTAGCTCAGTCCCAACATCACCTCCTCCTGGTGGTCTTCCCTCACCACCCACTCCCCCAGACACTCTTGCATGATCCTGCTTGCTTTTCTTCTCGGCTCTCTCTCTGTCTGAAATGGCTTTACTTGTGAGTTTATTTACTTGGTCGTTGGGTGTCTCCAGGCTTGTTTCGTGCTCCTGTGTGGCAGGTGTGCTGGAGGTAATGCTTCACTTTCGATCTCATGTAGAGACCAGGAAACTGAGGCTAAGAGAGGAGAATCCTGCTTCAGAGCGAGTTTGGCAAAGTCAGAGCTAGAATCAGAACCCGGGGTCCCCTGAATCCGGAGCCTGCTGTGACTGCCCAGGGAGTGAGCTCACAGCATCCCTCCAGGCACTGTAAGCCCACGGAGAGACCCCAAATGGTGGGCTCGAAGGTTCTCTATGAGCACAGGGTCAGGACAAGGTCGCCCGTTAGGAGTGGCAGGGCCTGGAACCTGAGCAGGTCTGTTGTCCTCTGCAAAGCGCCTGGCCCCTTCCTTTAGATTCCGTCTAGGCATTAACATGCACACGCACGACCATTTACGCCCCGCAGGTTTTAAAAATGCGAATTGCTTTCGCAATGTGTCTTGAGAGTGTTTTCACATCAGTGTCTCTCATTCTATGGATGAATCACGGTTCATCTAGCCAGGTCCTACTGATGGATCTTGTGTGGTTTCCAGGTTTTTGCTTTTACATATAAGGCTACAGGGCGCGTGGTGTATACGTGCAATCTTTGTGTGCACGTGAGATCAATGGCTAGACTCGTAATTGCCAGCCAAGGTGAATGTACGTATTTTTATACTTTTTTTTTGGTTAAGATATAAATTACATTTAGTAGCGGGCATAACTATCGCATGTGCAGCTTAGTGAAGTTTAGCCTGAGGGAGGGGGACCTACATTTGTGTCAGTCATTCAGAAGAGGTTGGCCCTGACGTAGGGCCTGGGGCAGCAGGAGAGGGGACACCTGCTTCTCCTGGTCACCAGCGTATGTGAAACTTACAGTGCCCAGGATGGATGTAAAATGATCTGAGCGTTATTTTTGTTTGCATTTCCCTGTTATTAGGGAGTTGAGCATCTCTTCTTATATACTGGCTATTTTTATTTCTTCTGTGAATTTTTTGTTCTTACTTTTTGTCCTTTTTTCCTCCCCCTTCATGTTTTTTTTTTTTTATAGCAGATTTTAATATACTCTAGGTATTTATCTTTTATCTATTTTATATGTTGCAAATACTTTATCCCAGGGGATAGCAAACTCTGGACTGTTTTTGTAAATAAAGTTTTATTGGAACATAGACATGCTCACCTGTTTACCTGTTTCCTGTGATTGTTTTCATGTTACAATGACGAAATTAAGTAATTGGCACAGAGATCATGTGGTCTGAAAAAACTATTTTCTATCTGGCCCTTTTTCAGAAAAATTTACCTCCCTCTGCTTTACCCCAATTTGTTACTTGTCTTGTTAGTTTGTATGCTGCCTTTTGTCTCATAGAAGTTTTACATTTGTATAGAGTCAGTCTTGACGTTTTCCTTTGTAGAATTTGAATTTTGTGTGTCTTATCCTGAGTTAACAAAAATATTCCCTACTTTCTGGTGATAGTCGTGTGGTTATGTTTGTCACGTTTGTGCTTCATAACCCACCAGAAGTTTGTTTTTTAAAATTTTATATGTCACTTAACCTCACGTATCCATAATAGTATTACTTTCAATATGACATCAATAGAAACAATTAATAATGAGAAATTTACATTCCTCTTTTTTCTCTTGATAACAAGTCTGCAGAAAGTTTATTTGTGTTTATGGTGGGAGGTAGGGATCTATCTTTATTATTTTCCTAATGGGTAGCAATTGTACCGACACCATTTATTGTCTGGTCCTTCTGTTCCCCATGGGTCTGGAAAGGCGTCTCCATAATATACCAAACCCTCTTTTACGCGTGGGTTTGTCCCTGTGCTCTGTGGTGTCCCATGTATCTTTCCGCTCCTGTTACAGTTCCACACGGTACTAGTAATCATAGTTGTAGAGTATTTTTTTCTCTCGTGGGGCGGGACTCTGTCCGTCTTTTTTCTTTTAAAAAATCGTTTTGACCGTTCTCTCATCCAGATAAATCCTAGAACCATCTGGCCGGGTTCCACGGGCAAAACCACGCTGGGATTTTGATGGGGATTGTAGTGAGTCCTAGATGAACCCTGCGGGAGGGCAGGGCAGTGATTGTCATCTTTTACAGATGAGGAAATCGAGGCCCAGAGAGAGGACGTGACCAGTCCGAGGTCCCATAGATGGGAAGGGTAGATCAGTGCAATTCAGTATTTGTTTATTGAGCACCTACTCTGTGCTGACCAAACAGTGTGTGGGGACTAGGGATGCTGAGACCCAGTCCTTGTTCTAGAAGAGCCCAGCTTCCCAGGGGAGTTAGCTGCATCTGTCCTAGGAGCAACAGCAGGGGTGTGTGCGGGGCACGGTCTGGACATAGGGGGCCCAGGATCAGCCCTGCTTGATCCTGGGAAAGCCCCCTCAGGAAAGGTGGGGAGAGACCACAGTAGGTCAGTGGGTGCTTTTGTGATCAGAGCAGTGGTGGGGAAAGGCGTCCCAGGCAGCGGGAACAGGACATGCAAAGGCCTGGAGGCAATGACAGTGACCTGTCCCCTTCTCTTTTTGCCCACCGTCACCCGTGGACAGACAAGGGGATGTGGCCCTGCCTCCCTACTACCAGCCAGAGGATGACGACGAGATGCCCTTCATCTGCTCCCTGTCGGGGGACAACGGCATCATGGGCTGCCACGAGATCCCCCCGCTCAAGGAGCAGGGCCGCGAGTGCTGCCTGTCCAAGGACGATGTCTATGACTTCGGGGCGGGGCGCCAGGACCTCAATGCCAGCGGTCTCTGCGTCAACTGGAACCGATACTACAACGTGTGCCGGACGGGCAGCGCCAACCCCCACAAAGGCGCCATCAACTTCGACAACATCGGCTATGCCTGGATTGTCATCTTCCAGGTGCGGCCACGCAGGCTGGGCACCAGGCCCCTGCCGGTCTTTGTGGGGCTGGGGATGCGGTGAGGCGGGGAGGGCGGAGTGAGCAGCTTCGC
>NW_011888926.1:3152695-3167522 GCF_000151845.1 Pteropus vampyrus | reverse complement strand
CACACAGTCTCCCCAGAGCGAACTCATCTGCCATGTCATGCCTGACTGCAGCCGCAGCCATAGTCCCCACACAGTCCCCAAATGTCAAGGTGATTCGGTCTTGGGAGACTCGGTGCTGGCTCCCTGCTGCGGTGAGCTGGATTCTCTGGCTTCCCGGTGGTAGGAGAGGGCGCGCTTGGCTCTTGAGGGCAGCACCCCATCCTGTGCTGGCGGGACGTGACCTAGGGGTTCAGGACAAGCTGGCAGGTGACCTGAGACATACCTGCTGTTTGGCTTTGCTCTGATGCCTTCCTGGGGAGGCCAAGGCATTGGACCCAAAAGAAAACACACCAGATAAAAGCGGGGGGACCCAGGCTTTGTTCAGCATCGCCATCCATCCACTGGATCAGTCACTCCCCAACACCATCAGGGAAGCTGATGCTGTGAGTCGGGCTGGGCACCACCTCCCACCCCCGGCCCCTGAGGACCACACAGTCTCACAGGGGAAGATGGGCTACAGCAGACAGTGACCAGACAGCATCTTGGGAGCCATGACACCCAAGAGGCTGAGGGAGCCCAAGGAGGCCCCTAACCCAGCTCAGAGGAAGGATGGGAGAGCGGGAGGCTTCCCGGAGGAGGTGACACCAGAATTGAGCCTTAAAGGCTAGAGGTGTGTGGGAGGTGGTCGCGGGGGTGGGGGCGGGGTGGCAGCCGGAGGAAGAGCCATCTGGACAGGGGTGCTCTGGAGACCCTGAAGCGAACAGAAGCCTCCAGAAAAGGGGACAGTGAATAATGGGTTGCTAGAGAAGCCTAGAATTCCAGAGAGAGGCTGGAGAATGCTCTGTCTGCCCCTCCCAATGGAGTTAGGGACTGGAGTCCGGGGTCAGTAATAGCTGCGGAGCTCACAGTGAAATGGGGCCCAGCGGCAGACCAGACAGCAGAGCCTGAGTGATCATACTGTCACTTACCCTCCCGAGTCTGGCCATGTAGGGTCACCTGCTCACTCCTCAGATGAGCGCCCCGAGCCCCAGAGAGGTGAGGTGCCTGGCTTGGGCCATACAACCGGTGAGGGGTGCTCAGCCCTCAGCCCCAAACCCTCAGTGCTCCCTCTGACTGGAAAAGTCCTAAGCTTGTCTTGCCCAAGCCTTCCATTTTACAGATGGGGAAATGGAGGTCCAGAGGGGATGGGGAGCTGCCTGGGCCCCCCAGGGGCAGTAGCTGCAGAGCAGGTTGTGAAGAAGACTGGCAGGTGTGAGTTGCTGGAGGGCGGGGTCTGCGGCCCGCACACGGGCCTGGTGCGGGGCGGGTCACTAGGAAATGACTGAGAATTTTCTTACCTGGGAATTTTCCCAGAGTCCTCTGGGCCTGGAAGCCCCCACCCCAGTCCCAGAACCCCAGCTCCCCAGCCATGCGGTAGGGGAGAGGAGAGAAGGGCGAATCACTGACTGGGGCTGCAGCCTGCAGGAACCTCCTGGTGGGCAGCCTGGAGGAGGGTGCAGAGCTACCCACGGACTCCCGGGCAGGTGTCTGAGCCCGGTTCAAAGGCTTAGCGAATGCAGGGGAGGGGCATGCCTTCTGGACCTCAGGGCAGGAGGGGCTCTTCTGCCTGTGGTGGCCCCTGGAGCTGGACCCTCAGACTGGAGGTGACAGGACTCCTAGCACTAACTGGGTAGCCCCTCCCCACCACCCCAGCCAAGCCCAGATAAAGTCACACCCGGCTGGGGCCAAAGGCAAGGCCAGAGAGAGGGCAGGGCTGGGTGGGACTCAGGGCCTGGACAGCCTGGGGGGGGCTGTGCCGCCCTCCTTGGCCTCAGCACTGATGTCCCAGGCGAGAGGGCAGCCGTGGCTAAAGGCCAGGGCTCTGAGGGGAGTGAGCTTGGAAGCTGGGCCCAGTGGGGCCCGGGGAGCTGCCTGGGCCACCGGTCCTGGGCCCTGGCCTCCTCCTGCAGCCGGGCCTCAGCGCTCTCTTCCCTCCCCACCCGTGCGTGCCTCTCTGTCTCTCCGGGCCCTCCTCTCCTCCGTCTCCCCGTCCCCCCCGCCCCGTCACTGTCTCTGCTTCTGCCTTCTCTGAGCCCGTCTCCCTTTTTCTCGGTGTCTCTCCTCGTTCTTGTCTCTCTGTGCCCCTGGCCGTCTCTGGCCGTCTGCCTCCCACTCTGTCCTTTCCCTGTTTGTGTCTCATCTGTGTCCCTGCCCCTCCTCCGGTCTTCCGTTCTGCCTCCTACCCCTCCGCTCGCTCTGCCTCTGTCTCCTCGTCTCTCCACGTCTCCCACTTGCCCCACCCCAACTTCCGCCTTCCCCCCCCCGACCCCTCCGACCCCTCCGACCCCTCCGTCCCCATCCCTGTCCTCTCCTCCCGTTGGTCACAGGTGGGATCCTTCTTCATGATCAACCTGTGCCTCGTTGTCATAGCGACCCAGTTCTCGGAGACCAAGCAGCGGGAGCACCGGCTGATGCTGGAGCAGCGGCAGCGCTTCCTGTCGTCCAGCACGGTGGCCAGCTACGCCGAGCCCGGCGACTGCTACGAGGAGATCTTCCAGTACGTCTGCCACATCCTGCGCAAGGCCAAGCGCCGCGCCCTGGGCCTCTACCAGGCCCTGCAGAGCCGGCGCCAGGCCTTGGGCCCAGGGGCCCCCACCTCTGCCAAGCCCGCGCCCCAAGCCAAGGAGCCCAGGCACTTCAGTAAGTGGCCCTGCCTCCCGTGGCCTCCAGGGTGCTCCGCGGGGGCCTCGTGTGCCTCCGACGGGGGCCTCCGAGCCTGTCCCCCTGTCTCCCCAGCACGGGCAGGTTGAGAAGCCCGGTCTCCCCTGGGAGCTCCAGTCTGCACCCCTCATTCCCTCCCGCTTTCCGACCACCTGCCTGCCAGTGCCTGGGCTGGCCCTGGGCTCAGGGGAGGCAGCCCCCCCTCACCCCCGCCAGAAGAGTGGCCCCCAATCCAGTGTGTGCCCTTCCCCCTGGGGATCCGCACTTGAAGACATGATCAATCCTACGTCTTCAGTCGTGTGACACTCTAAAATTCCCTCCCATGACAGCCGGCCTCGCCTCATGCACGGGTTCCTGGGGTCACCACATGCTTGCTAGCGCACAGGAACGGTGATGCTCAGCCACCTGCAAGGCAGGGGCCCGGCCTGCCCCGCGAGGCGGACACTGTGCTCCTCTGATCTCCTGCCTCGGGCTCATTTCTCCACTCGCTGGCCTGTCACCGTTACAGGTCGTTTCTGAGAGTTAGCACTTCAGGCTCACGAAGGGCTCTGCATTAGTTTCCTCATCTGTCCTGGAAAACAGACTGGAGAGGGGGCACAGTGAGCAATACTGCCCCCAGATGGGAAACGAAGGTCCAAAGAGATGAAGGGCGTCCCTTTAGGTCACACAGTGTGTCAGTGCCAGAGACTCAGCGTTGGGATGTCAGTTTCGGGCTCTGCAGAGCCGCCCCAGGGAGAAACGGGTCCCTCCCTCGGGAGGGGGCACGTGCTGTGAGAGGCGGCCCACCCCCCGGGCTCGGTCCGACCCAGTCTCTGCCAAGAAGGAAGTCAGCAGGTGTCAGGACTGTGCCCCAGAGCAGGCTCAGGTGTGTGACCGGGACAGCCCAGGCCCCATTGTGGGCCTCAGTTTCCCCCTGAAAACGGAGAGCAAGGCCACGCGCAGTGGGGTCAGCCTCCCCAGGCCCTGCTCCCGCAGCTCTCACGTTCTGGGGATCTGAGATTCTTGGGAGGCAAGCTGGAGAATTCATGCTCAGAGCTGCCACCCACCCACCCGTCCTGGGCACCAGCCTTCCAGGCATGGTCTGGGACGAGGCTCCAGGTGGTCGGTGGGCTGGCCCAGCACCCAGACGGTGCGGGGAGGGGAGCGGGGGGGCGGGGGGGGCGGCGGTTAGAGGAGGAAACTGGGCTCTGGGCAAGGCTGGCACCCGGTGTTCCTGGGCGATTCGGGGAGGGGTGTTTATGCAGGAGCTTCCTGCTGCTGCCCACCACCCTCTGCAGGGGACCTGCGTGGGGACGGTCCCCGGGAAACAAGTGTCAGGGAGCCCGGCCCCAGTAAGGGTAGTGGGGTGTTGGGCGGAAGAAGCACTTTGCCCTGTTCTAGGGCTGAGTGGGCTTCGGCCACCCGGCCCCGGCTCCCGAGGTCAAGGTCTTGTCCAGGGCGCTGAGGGGCTGAGGGATGTTTAGAGGCAGGTGTGGGAATGAGGATAGGCGTTACCTGTGTTTCTTTCCCTTTAACATTAATTTTTTTTTTTTTTTGCTCGCACAAAGTAAAACGTGTTTATTCTAGGAAAATAGAGACAAACATAAAAGAAGAAACCAAACCGCTCAGAGAGCTCCTCTCTGACTTCCCTTTGAAATGGTTTACAGATCATGTAACCCGGGTCCGAGCCTGGCCCAGGCTTCTGACACCCTCCCCAGCAGAGCTCCTGCCCCGCCCCTGTCACCCCGGGGGCCCCTCCTGCCCGCTCCCCCTGACTCTCGGCTTGTGCTCCTTGGACCCAAGGCCCCACACGCTGGTGCAGCCCCTCTCTGTCATGCTGGCCTCCAACCCTGCCAGCTGCCCCCGCTGCCTGCTGGAGTGAGGGCTTGGCCCCTGCCTGGGGCTCCTGTCTCTTTCCCTCTCTGGGACATGGGCTCTGGGCTCAGGCAGAACTGAGGAACGCTGAGACCACCTCGGCTTCCTCTGAGGGACGGTCACCCTCCGCACCCCCTGTTCTCTCAGAAGCAACTCCTCAGCCATTTTCCAAACTCCACAGCCCTCAGCAAGCAGGACGGTAGGGAGGGGCTGGGGTTCTGGAGAATCTGTTCGGTGACTGACCCAGGCCCACAGGCCGGGAAGGGATGAAGCAAGGACAGTTAACATGCACATGTGCCCCAAGCACGTCATGCGTATTAACCAGTAGAAACCCCACTCCTCAGCCATTTTCCAAACTCCACAGCCCTGCGTGGTGGGCGCTCCCGGTCCCCACTTTTGCACGGGGGAAAACACAGCCCAAGAACCTCAGGAACTGCAGGCCACTCAGCCTCTGGGTGGGGCTACTGTGTTCCAGACAGAGCCTGGGGCCACAGGAGCCTGAGCACAGAGGGCTTATGTGCCAAGGTTAGGCCAGGGCCTGCTGTGGATGGGCGCTGCCTCCTTCCAGACCCCTGAGTGTGACCTGAGGCACTGACCCTGCCCTCTGTTTGCTTTTCAGAGCTGTGCCCGAGACATAGCTCCTTGGACCCAACGCCCCACACGCTGGTGCAGCCCATCTCTGCCATGCTGGCCTCCGACCCCGCCAGCTGCCCCCGCTGCCTGCGAGAGGCAGGCCGGCGGCCGTCAGGCCTGGGCAGCACCGACTCAGGCCAGGAGGGCTCTGGCTCAGGGGGCTCAGGCGGTGGCGAGGACGAGGCTGATGGGGACGGGGTCCGGAGCAGCGAGGATGGGGCCTCCTCGGGGCTGGGGAAGGAGGACGAGGAGGAGCAGGCGGACGGGGCTTCCCGGCTGTGTGGGGACGTGTGGCGGGAGACGCGAGCCAAGCTGCGAGGCATCGTGGACAGCAAGTACTTCAACCGGGGCATCATGATGGCCATCCTGGTCAACACCGTCAGCATGGGCATCGAGCACCACGAGCAGGCCAGTGGGGTGGGCAGCGGGGCGTGGGCCGGGCGCGGTGCGGGAGGGCTGGGGCGCCCGAGCCAGCCACACCCAGCCCAGGTGTGTCGAACACCCTCTGCGTGTCTGTTTCCCCCACTGACCAAGCCCGGGTCCACTTCCTCCATGCGGCCTTAGTGCCCAGCCCAGGACAGAGGAGCTCAGGTATCTGCTGAATGGCCGAATGAGTGAAGCAGAGCTAGGACCGGACGACTTGGGGCGAGACCCAGGGAGAGCCGGGTCTGCGTACACCTACGCAGCCCAACATTACACCTGGGCACCCGTGGCCCATCTCCCGCTGGTCCCTGCCGACTCCAACTTTCATTCATTGCCTCTCCTCATGAGCCCACCTGTCCATTCTCCCCAGAGCAGCTGGAGTGATGTTTCCAGAGGTGGGGCTCTCCTCTGCCCACAGCCTGCCGCAGCTCCCCATTGCCCTTGGCACAAAACTCGGGCCTTTCCACTAATATTCGAGTCTCTTCATGCTCCGTCCACAACGTGCCTTCGGCCGTGGGACATCCTCCTGTCCTTGATGCTCCCACTCACCCACTCTCCTGCAGGCCCTGAGGGTGGCCCCGTGGTTGCCTGGCAAAGCCTGCCTCCCATCTCCCCGCTCCGCCACCCCTGCAGTTGCTTCTGTCCTCAGCTCTGCATGCAGGGGGTGCAGGGGGTGTTGGCTGAATTCAGTGGAGTGTCCCAGACTCCTTGAGCCATCAGGGGTACAGCTGGGGGTTCAGAGGTAAGAGGAGTTCAGAGAAAGGGTCCCCAAGGAAGGATAGCACATGGAAGGGGGGATGGCTTCTGGGAGGTGGCAGAAGCATGGGGAGGTCGCATACAAGAACAGAGGCGCCTATGTGTAGGGACATAGGATGGAGGGCTGTGTGGGGTTAGCACAGATGTCCCCCGTTTGTAGGCCACACCCAGGTGATAGCATGGGTGACAAGTCCAGCCCTGGCTCCATTTAGAAAAACACTGTTTTCTGTCCGCCAGCCCCTAGGCAGGTTTCCTCCCGTAACCTGCACCCCAGCCCTGTGATAACACCCCATTTGGCATCTGGAGACCCTGAGGCCCAGGGAGGGGATGTCACTGGCCCAAAGTGCCATGGCCAGCCAAGGGCTAGATGTGGATCCCCAGCTTCCCGTGGCAGGACCGATGCCTCGCGGCGTTCAGGATTTGGAGACCCCTTTGCTTCCCCGTGGCCTTCTCTCTGTGGAAGACCCGCCCTGCACCCCGCGGTGGGCCACGCTCTCATTTCCCTCTTCATTAGTTCGCCAGGCACAGGCCCCATTCAATTTACTTAAATGCGGCCCCTGGGGCTGCGCGACACTGTTTGGAGCTGCTGGTTTGCCAGCCGTTCTGGCTTAATTAAAAAGGTCTCTGGGGAGGGCTGGGGGAGGGCTGGGGGAAGGCTTTCTGCAGGGTAAAGCTGGCGAGACGGGCGGTCCGGAACCCACTTAACTGGGGTCCAGCCCGGTGGCCTTTGCGTGGTCCTGGCCTGCAGGCGGCCAGCGTCCCTGGGGAAGGTCCCACAGGGAACAGGTGCGGTTGGGGTGCTGGCTCTAGTTTCTGAGTGGAGCGGTACCGAGGGGGCCTGTCACAGTCCTGCTACACCAGGGCCGGGGCACTGTCCCCACCAGTGGCTTGCTGGAACCAGCTTGCGAGAGCAATTCTCTAACGCTGAAGAATTCTTCAAGGCTGTCGTTGAGATCAGTCAGTAGCTTGAAATCGGCCGGGGTGGGAGTGTTTACACCATGGAAATTGGCATATGCTGCAAATTAGGATTATTCTTCAGAGGCCTGTTTGCCAGTGTCCTACTGGTCTCTGTCTTCTCAGCTGCCCCTCCAAGGCAGCACAGTGGCCGGGCCAGCTCTGTCCTCTGGCTCCAGTCTCTTCCTCCACCTGCCGGCCCCAGCCCCAGGCCAGGCCGTGGGCCGTACCCCAGCCTGCAGGCTCTCCCTGCCTAGCCTCTCCCTCCTCCCTCCTGCCATATCCTGCCTGAGCAAGCTTTCCAGCCTCAAATAAGGTAGAGCCTCTTCTCTCTGGCATCACAGGCACCCCTGGGTGCCACCACCCCCCGGGCTAGGGAGGCCGTTCGCACTGGTCAGTCTCCTGTCCCTTCTTAGCATCCACTCCAGTTTCCTTATCTACCGAGCAGGTGCCCTAACTTTGTGCCCTTCTCTTCACAAGCTCCTGTTTACTGAGCACCTACTAAACGTCAGGCCTGGATACTGAGTCCTCAAAGCCTCCTCCTCACAGAGTGGCTGGAAGGGAGCAATGCATTAAGAAGTCTGGCACATAGTAGGTGCTCACTACTTCGGAATTATTTTTGAATCTTTTCTTAGAGCCTTACGCCACCACTTTTGGGGTGAGTTTACCATCTGCTGTCTGGAGCCTCAAAAAATTGAAGAAAAAGTGAGGGGGAGGGAGAATTTTTAAAATGTTCTTTTTAAAGCACCTCGGAGTGGCAGCCATTGTTCGGCTGAGCTCCGTGCAGGGCCTGCTTGCGGGCTGCCGGTATTTTTGCTCCATCTCCCCTGACTCCCAGACATTGCTCTGCAGGAAACTACCCACCCCGGTGTTTATTTTGAGCCGCCCTGTCTGAGTGGCACCTGCAGAGAGAGGTGTCCCCTACAGAGAAAGGTGGCCTGGGGCCTCAAGGGGGCAGGGAGAGAAGGGGAGGAGTAGGGGGAGAAAGCAGGGGTGCACAACCCCTCTCCTGCAGGGGTGCTGACCTTGGAGGGAAGACATGCTGGGGGCCCCACCATGGCCCAGCTGCCCACCCTCCAGGAAGGGAGCTTGGTGTGGCCACAGTGGGAGGCGGGGCACAGCCTGGGCCCTGCTTCTCTATTCCATCTGTAAAGTGGGGGGCCACCCCCCACCCCTGCTGCCCCGGTCATGATGCTCGAATGAGAGGTGAGATGTTGGGTGCCCGTGGCCTTTAGGTGGTCACTGCTGCCAAAATCATGAGTGAGTGTCACCAGGTCCCACAGATGACAATCGTTGCAGGGGCTGGCCTGGGAGGAGTGACAGGTTAAAGGGAAGGTCAACCAGGCAGGAGGTTTGTGACCCACAAGGTGATCAGATGATGCTGAAGTCTGCACCTGGGAGGAGAATGGGCCCAGAACGGTCCATAACTGAGGTGGGGTCTGCGTGGGTGCCAGCCCCCCCATCAATCACCTGCTGTCACGCGTCCTCACATTTCCTGCTGGTGTGATCCTCATGGCAGCCCCGTGGGGCAGGCAGGGCGAGTGTCTTATTCCCACTGGAAAGATGGGGAAACTGAGGCTCAGTGAGGTAGAACGGCTTGCCCCAGGTGACAGGGTGAGCAGTTGTCAGAGCCGGGCTTTGGGGTGCTGAGGTTGAATTGGAGGTTCCACAAAGTGGACGGGAGGCGGGACCGGAGACACCGCTCCTGGGAACAGTCTCTGTCTCCGTTTTTCCCTCTCCCATCAGTCACTCACCCAGGCACAGGACCCCTCCAGAGCTGGGCAAGGCTGTCCTGGAGTTGGAGGATGGTCACCAACTTAGACAACGAAAAACAGAGAATCGAGCTGAATAGGCAGCAGGGCAGGGGTACAGGGATGACCCAGGCTGGGGCTTGTCCACTGGCCCCAGCTCCCAGGGCACTGAATTCAAGCCGCCAGATCAGTGGATGGGTCAAGGCAGGCTTTATTCTCACTTTAGCAGCCCCCAAGTCACTGCTGACCTTGGTCTGGGGTGACCCTGGGAGGAGGAGGATGGGGTGACTTAGTGCCTGATATTGGGGGTTTAGGGGAAAGAGATACCAACATGGGCTGCAGTCAGGGAAGGCTTCATGGAGGGAGTGGCACTGGTGATGGATTCTGAAGGGCGATTAGGATTTCATCAGTGAGATAGAGGAGGGACAGGAGCAAGGACTCGGAGCATAGGCGTCCACTCAAAGGACCCTGAGTCCTCAAAGAGGCTGTGCACACAGGGCAGACAGCTCAGGAGACTGGGGGAGCTGTTCATCCATGAAGGGTCTTGAGGCTGGCTTTATCCTCATGGCAGTGGGGAGCCATGGAAAGCTTGTAAGCAGGGCAGTAACGTGTCTGCACTGAACTGGAGCCTCAAGTCAGAAAACCAGGGCTGGTGAAGGTGCCTGGGCCATGGGGGTGGGGTGGACCAGGGGGAGAGACCTGGGTTTGAGATCTGATTCCGCCAGTGGCTGGCCATGGCCCTAGGCAGTCACTTGGCCATGGACCTAGGCAGCCTCAGGTCCCCTGTGTGTAAGTGGGGATGCCATAGGGTAATGTTTGAAGCTTAGGTGAGACAACTCGTGGAAAGTGCACCGCCTGGCACGTGGGAGACAACACCAGCTGCCGTTATTATCATGGGGACGGTGCTGGGCTCGAGGATTCCTGGGGACAGTTAAGACCTCTGCGCCACAGGGCCCTCACCTACCCTTGCAGAAGTGGCCAGAGGCTGGGCTGCCTGGTGCCTCTCAAGCCTGGCGTCGCACAGGGATGAGCTGGCCCTGCTCCTGCTCCCTCTCCCTTTGCTCTGGCCTCACTTCCAGATTGCAGCCCCTCCTCACCCACCCTCTACCCGCCTGCCTCTGGCTTGACCTGGGTTTTCTGCCCTTTGCCATCTCCAGCTGCTCCATTCGCAGCCTCTGTCTGTCTGTCTCTCTGCCCTGCCTGTTCTCTCTTACTTCCTGGCTCTGACTGTGAGTCCCACAGTGTCACGATCTTGGTCCTTGTTTTTTTTTTTTTAAAGCCTACAGCACCCGATTTTCCTAGGTGGTCTCCCGTCTGAGTAGTAACCAGGCCCAACTCTGCTTGGCTTCCGAGGTCAGACGAGATCGGGCGTGTTCAGGGTGGCATGGCCGTCGACCCTTCATCGTGTATTTTTACCTGTGTTTTTCTCCCTCCGTCTTGTCTCTCCACACCCTGCCTTTGCCTCTCACTCCTGGTGTCTGTATTTGTCTGGCTGTCCATCTCTCTTATGGCTGCCCTGTCCCTCTCCACATACCTCCCCCTTGGTCTCTCACTTGCTGTGTCTATATTTGTCTGTGTGTCTCTCTCTTTCTCTCCCACTCACTGTCTCTCTCCCAGAAAAAATGCTCACAGGAGTGATGGATGGTCCATTAGAAAAAGATTAACAGGTGTGCACTTGACGAGAGAAACAGCTGTTGTGAGGGGGGAGGGAAGCGAGCGGGTGACCTTTCCGAGAGTGGCAGGCTCCGCGCATCGATTGCGGGCGGAGTGTGTGTGCAGCACGTGTGGCCCAGAGCGGGTGATCTGCCATTATGGACTGTCGGCGTCCACATTTTTCATCTCCCAGACGTCATTTTGATTGGGCAGGGAAATCAGTGGCTTTGAGCAGCATCTGGGCCCTGGACTCAGCCAGGGATGCGGGTTCCCTGCCCCTCCCCACCGAGGGGCCCGTCTCAGGGTCTCGCTCCTCTTTCAGGACCATTTTGTGAGTCAAATGTAATTACAGATAGAAATGGGGACTTTTCCTTTCATCTGAGCTTGAGAGGAGTTGGCAGTTTTATTAGATTTCCCGGGCACCAGGCGGGAAGCGGGCGGTTGGGTGGTTCTTTTTTTCCATTCTCCTTTTAACCTAAATGGAATCAAAGTCAGGCCCCCGAGGTATCCTGTGTCTGGGTGGAGGGGCTAGGCTGAGGCTAGGTGACAGCCCTCCCGTCTCCAGCCCTTGCTCGGCTGGTCACTGTCTGGACACCTTCTCCTCTTTTCTCTGTCGCCTGCTCTCCCTCTCAGCCTTGAGGGCTCTGCTGAGATGTCACTTCCTCCAGGAAGCTGCTCCCGACTCCGCTATCACCGTTCCCCAAACTACCGTGGACTTTCTACTGTTTTTAGCCCGCTCCGACTGGTTTGTTAACTTGCGCGCTGGGCTTTACCACTGGAGCCTGTGCTTCTTGGGGACAGAGAGTGTGTCCTGACTCACGACACTGGCTGCCCTGGGTAGCACAAGCCAGCAGCTAGCGGACGCTGGGAAGCCCTGTGGAATGCATGCTCCGGTGAATGAAGGAGAGAATGGATGAGCGCATGAGTTCGGGCAGGGGGTCGGCGTGTGTGATGGAGAGCAGATTGCAGTCTGCCTTGTTTCAGTGCCTGGCTCTGCCATATCCCTGCTGGGTGGCCCTGAGCAAGTCCGTCCACTTTTTTGAGCCTCAGTTTTCTCATCTGTAAAATGGAGATGGCTATGGCTACCACAGCCTCACGGGTTGTCCGAGGCATCAGTAATCGTGTTGGGTGTCAAGTTCAGCATGACCGCATGCTCAGGCCTATCAAATGGTCCTTTTACCTGTCTGTGATTCAGGCGGGAGCAACCTGACTCCATGGTGAGCAGAAATCAGACATTTCACCAATCCCAGAGGGTCATGGAAGGAAGAGAGGATCTGGGGCCTGGTATGGCTCTTAGCAGAGAGGTTTGGAACGAATGTCATCTCACCCTCTCCCCCCCGCGCCCCTTATTTTATGGGTGAGGAAACTGAGGCTGAGGAGGGGTGGGGTGGACCTGGAACCCTGCCCCCAGTGTGGCCTGTTTTATATCCCAGGGTTGCTGAGATGATCTCGTTTCAGGGGTGTCACCTGCTGCTAAAAACCAGGAGGTAAACAGCTCCGGAAGCCAAAGGTGGCTCTGGGGCCAGTGACCAGCTGGTGACTTTAACCATTAATTTCTCTGGGCCTCGGTGTCCTCCTCTAAGAAGTGGGTGAAGTTCTGACCAGGGTGCTTGAGTGAATTAAGAGTCGTTGTGGCACACAGTAGGTGCATGGTCTCCATCCTTCCTTCACAGGGCTTGGTGGTCTCCAGCCCCCACAATCCTGAGATGGCTGTTGCTGGGGAGTAGGGGCATGGGGGAGCGGGAAGGGCTGAGTAGGGAGGTCTGCCCAGGAAGGGGTTAAGGGCGGGAGCCCCAGAGCCAGGTTGCCTGGGTTCTAGTCCTGGCTCTGCCCCTTAGTAGCTCTGTAGCCTCAGGCAGGGGACTGGCCTTCTCTGAATCTGTGGAATGGGCCTTATGAGGGACTAGGGAAGTGGTGCCCATAAAGTGCAGAGAACAGATCCTGCACATGGCGAGTGCTCACTGAAAGGGTTAAGGTCATGGTCAACAGGGAGTGTCTGGCAACCACTGGTCTGCCTTCTCATTTTGCTTTGTATCATGTGACCTCCGGCTGGCTTCTGAGCCTCAGTTTCCTCATGTGTAAAGTGGGGACCGTGAGGCCTCCCTCCTTGTGCAGCAATAGCACTATGTCCAAATTTGTGGAAGGTCAGCCTCATGGGAGTCCCACCATCTCAGTGGCCCTCTCAGGACCCCAGGCAGGAGAGTTGCAAGGTCCTCCAGAACAATGTGCAAGGGACAGAGGGGACCTTCAGCGAGGACACTGACCTGCCGGCCCATGCAGCCAGGTGGCAGAGCCAGCCCTCACCGCCTCTTTGGGGTCCTAGACCTGATGCGCGTCCCGAGGGTATATCCATGGCTGCCCTCTGCCTGACCGGCCCCGCCCTGCCCCAACGCCCCACAGCCCGAGGAGCTGACCAATGTCCTGGAGATCTGCAACGTGGTCTTCACCAGCATGTTCGCCCTGGAGATGCTCCTGAAACTGGCCGCCTTCGGGCTCTTCGACTACCTGCGCAACCCCTACAACATCTTCGACAGCATCATCGTCATCATCAGGTGCCGTGGGCCCGGAGGCAGAGCAGGGGGAAGGGGGCTTACTGCACTGACCCGGCCAGTAAGTGAAGCACACGAGACCAAAGGAAGCCAATCACACCGAAACGCAGTTAACAAAATATTTAAAAATGTGTGTGATTTAGCAATATACACGCTTCTGGATGAATGCACAAAATAGCGAGATCTAGCAGTGGATCTGTGACTACTGTCATCCCAAAGAAGGGATGAGCATGAATTATACTCAGAAATATCTGCATCCATCATCACGTGATGCAAAAATATCAGAGGTTTCGATCAACCCCAAGATCACAGGAACTCTGCTAATTCTCCGCATTTTGTTGTTCCCGTTCATAATCAAAAAAATATTGAAATCTCAAAGAGCTCAGTGATCTTCGCGGGCCTCCTGAATTCCAGACATCTCGGGGGAGGGTGGCCCACAGGCTCTCGCTTTAGAGCCCCCAGCTTAGCAAGCAGCAATGACCCGCGAAACACATTACTGGTTGGATGGATGAATGGAAGCTCACTGTCTCACCTCCCTGCATCCCGCTGACGCCTCCTGCCTCTCGCCTCTCCCCACCCCTCCGCACGCAGCATCTGGGAGATCGTGGGGCAGGCAGACGGTGGGCTGTCGGTGCTGCGGACCTTCCGGCTGCTGCGGGTGCTGAAGCTGGTGCGCTTCATGCCGGCGCTGCGGCGCCAACTGGTGGTGCTCATGAAGACCATGGACAACGTGGCCACCTTCTGCATGCTGCTCATGCTCTTCATCTTCATCTTCAGGTGAGCCCCGCCCACCCTGGGGACCACGCCTTCGTGGCCGGCAGTAGGTAGCAGCAGTGGCTGGTTGAGATCTCCAGACCACACTCTGCACCTGTGTGTGAATCCTGCCACCATCACTTAATCCCCCATGGCTCTGGGACAGTACTTCCCCTCTGAGCCTGAGTTCACATCTGTGAAATGGGACCAGCGCGGCCCCCTCCCATCTTTCTGGGTTGTTCTGGGAATGACGCCGGGTGGGCGGGCAAGAGCTTGCTGTGTGCGAGGCCCTCGAGCCACCTCCATCCCTCCCCAGCATTCTCGGGATGCACATCTTTGGCTGCAAATTCAGCCTCCGCACAGACACAGGGGACACGGTCCCGGACAGGAAGAACTTCGACTCCCTGCTGTGGGCCATTGTCACAGTGTTCCAGGTGGGTGGTAGCATGTGTCCCTGTGTGTCTGGAGAAGGGGTTTCTCCCAGGCCCCCCACCCAGGATCACTTTTCGGAGGTTCCCCCATCCTCAGAGAATCCAGAGGCGAGGGCGGCCTGACAGGGAGGCCCCTGAACTCTGGCCTCTAGTGGGCAGGTCCAGGGCATGTGGACAGGCCGGCTAGCACTGGCTCTGGGAGCTGGACCGCCCACCTGGAGACTTTGGGCACATAGGAGCCTTCCCTGAGACTGTCTCTCCTGTATAATGGGGGCATGGTTGAATGAGTGTGACACACAGTGCGATGGGGGCAGAGGGAGCAGGAGGAGGAGGAAGGGTGGGCTTGTGTGGGGCGGGATAGGGCTGACACATGCGTAGGATAGAGGACAGG